>NW_007734808.1:22106-56498 GCF_000696425.1 Galeopterus variegatus
GTTTATTCTTTAGGACTATAACCTCATAACTGTATGTATTTCAGTATCTCCTGGCCATCAGTGTAGGACAAATTATTCATGTTTCAGTACTACATTAATGAGATGTCAGCCCATAATCCTCTCTGTTGAAGGGATTGTCAGAAATGATTGAATCCCTGGTGATATGACCTCAATGCCATTTAAAGCTTGCCCTCATGAGAGAGTCCATGCTATCTCAGAAACCCTTCTTATTCCTGTTAGCCTTTTAAAACATTTTTGAATAATATCATACATGTACATTATATATATGCATAATTCAAACTGAATACCAATTCAGGAATAATCATACACACACAGAACATTTATTGAGTACTATTTATTTTGAAAAGTTTTTATGAAGGTATGTAACTATCATCATCTTAATTTTTTTTTTCTTTTTTTAAATCCACAATGAACTGTTGGGGATGCTGATTTTCAGATGCTGCCTGGTAGATGTGTTTGCCTGCTAGGATTTTTGTCTGTTTGGTTGTTTAAATATCATGCCTTTGATGATGTTTAAAACATGAAAGGTATCTACCTAATGATTTTATATTCATCAGAGTTTTCTTTGTCATTGTTACAAATTTGCAAAGCAAAGAGGTTATGTATCATGGTTTCACCAGAGAAACAGAACCAGGAGAACACTCAGAATACTCTTATATGCAGCAAGAGATTTTTTACAAGGATTTGGCCTATATAGTGGGGGCTGGCTAGACAAATCTGAAATTTATTGTGCAGGCCATCAGGAAGAGCAGCCTGAAACTTTCCGGCAAGAGCCGAAGCTGCAGTGCACAGCTGAAATTGCTTTTTCAGGGAAACCTCAGTTCTCCTCTTCATAAAGTCTTTCAGCTGCTTAAATCAAGGCTCATTCAGATCATCAAGAATAATCTCCTCTACTTAAAGTCAATGCATTATGAACTTCAATCACATTTACAAAATACCTTCACAGGAATACCCATATTAGCATTTGATTAAACAACTGGGGACTACAGCTTAGCAAATTGACACATAACTTAAACTGAGGATTATAGGTTATTTTTTGTTTTTATATAAAGAACATTCCCTTGATACTTAAATTATGAAACTATGACTACATAACTCAGCTGTCAATAAGCTTGACTCAAATCACTGTGCATAGCATAAGATCTTAAACACTTTATGAATTCAAGGTTTGTATTATGGTCAGATATATTTTAGTACTAGTTATAACTATCAAATTTGTAAGTTGGTAGATGTTTAAAGTTTTAACCTATCATATTTGATCAAGATCCAGACGTGACTATAAAAATGGAATTAACTATGCTTTGGCCATTGTTGGGAAAATATAGGAAAATGGTCAGGGCCCCTCAGATGTTCAGAAACTTGCCAAGCATTTGCTGTAAATATCTTCAGGTGTTCCTTGTTACTGCATAATGTAATTGCATATGGGTACCCAGGCTTCTCAGAACTCTCAGAGAAGCCACTAGGACAGCGTCTCCTAACTCTGAATAAAACCTATTAATTTTTTTACCCATGGCTCCCAGGACCTTTTTCCTATTACCTAGCTCGTAGACTTGCGTGTGGAGGGTTTGTGACCCAGTCTGTGCAACAAGACTAGAGGGGTCTGTGAGCCCTAGCCCTAGCTTTATAGCCATGTGATAAAAATAAATTCAAATAAGTTTATATCATGGATAATACTCCAAATTTAACTCGCCCTTTCTCTATTAGGCCCTTGCATAGATTAAACATATAAATCACAAATAACAAAGACACATCAGTGCATATAAGAACAACTTTCTAGCTTAAATATATATGACATCAATATAAATATATAAAATTAATCTTTGCCTAGAAACTCCATGATTTATCAGGTTAATAGAAAATGGCTAATATACAGAACTTTTAGCTTGGGAACTTAAGCACAAACTGTAGAAAACCTAAAACCAAATACCTTATGCTTCAACTTTCCTTCAGGTGTTCCTTGTTACTACGTAATGTAATTGCATATGGGAACCCAGGCTTCTCAGAACTCTCAGAGAAGCCACTAGGACAGCTGCTCCTAACTCTGAATAAAACCTATTAATTTTTTTACCCATGGCTCCCAGGACCTTTTTCCTATTACCTAGCTCGTCGTAGACTTGCGTGTGGAGGGTTTGTGACCCAGTCTGTGCAACAAGACTAGAGGGGTCTGTGAGCCCTAGCCCTAGCTTTATAGCCATGTGATAAAAATAAATTCAAATAAGATTATATCATGGATAATACTCCAAATTTAACTCACCCTTTCTCTATTAGGCCCTTACATAGATTAAACATATAAATCACAAGTAACAAAGACACATCAGTGCATATAAGAACAACTTTCTAGCTTAAATATATATGACATCAATATAAATATATAAAATTAATCTTTGACTAGAAACTCCATGATTTATCAGGTTAATAGAAAATGGCTAATATACAGAACTTTTGGCTTGGGAACTTAAGCACAAACTGTAGAAAACCTAAAACCAAATACCTTATGCTTCAACTTTTTCTATTTTTTTCTTACAAATAGCTTTTGATTTTACAAATATCCTAATGTATCTCTAAATAAGTGCCTATTTTCTTTTCCTATACATCCTTTGTTAGTTTTCTATTGCTGCAGTACAAATTACTACAAATTTAAACAAAATCAATTATTATCTGTATCTCTAAATAAGTGCCTATTTTCTTTTCCTACACATCCTGTGTTAGTTTTCTATTGCTGCAGTACAAATTACTACAAATTTAAACAAAATCAATTATTATCTCACAGATTCTGTGGGTCAGGAGTCTGAGTACAGGTTAACTGTGTCCTCTGCTCAGGGTCTTATGAGGCTGATATCAGGGTGTCAGCCGAGGCTGTCATGTCATCTGAAGCTCAGAGTCCTCTTCCAACCTCACTGGTTGCTGCCAGATTTCAGTTGCTTGCAGTCGTAGAAGTCTCCTTTTCCTACTGGTTACTGGCTAGGGACTGATCTCAGCACCTAGAGGGCACACTTAAGTCCTTGCCATGTAGCTTCTTCCATAGGCAGTTCACAACATGTTTGTCTCTTTGAGTTTAGGAGGAGTACCTCTTTTGCTTTGAATGTGTCTGCTGCTTCGAGTCTCTTTTAAAGACTCACCAGATTAGGTCAGTTCCTCCTAGGATAATCTCTCTTTTGATTAATACAAAGCCAACTGATTAGGGACCTTTATTACATCTGCAAAATATCTTTTGCCATGTAATGTAATCTAACCATGGGAGTGATATACTATCATATTCACAGGTTCTGCCTACACTTAAGAGGGGATTACTCAAGGCTATGAATCATCTTAGGAAACTGCCTGCCGTTATCCTGAAATAAAATCTCCCAGTAACAGGTTGAAATTAATAGACTGAGCTAGTAATACAGACAAATTTGCTATACAACCAGCTTGTTTTAGATTTTTATGTTTATGACAGGTTCAAATAGGAATAAAAAGGTCAACGTTTCAAAAATGTAAGCAACTATTCAGAATCCTTTTTTTAATTTTCTATTTCTTCAACTCTGAGTTAATATGCAGACTTTCACAGGACACTGAAAAAATAATTAACCAAGAAGAACCAGTTTCATTATAGAAGTATTGGCTCTGTACACTAAAAAAAAAGGTAATATATATGTATATATCACACACACAGGTATGTGTGTATGTGCTTTTAAATACATACACTTAATTAAGAAATAAAATATGCTACTAAAAGAGTAGTTCTCAAATGAAAGTTGAATAGACAGGAGAATACAATTTTCTAGTAGATTTTAAAATTCCTAAATCAACTGTCATTTTTAAAAAATGTAATAAAAATTATAAATAACATAATTTATTACTGTACTCCAAAACTTAAATTTTTAAAATAAATCAGAAATACAACTTTATAGATTTTAAGTCCTTTGAGGAGATGTTATGCTTCATTTATACATTGCACAGTTTTATTGTTGCCTTTCAATAATTATGTATTGTTGAAATTTTTAATGTGTTTATGCTTTCCTTTATGGTTCTTAGGTGTAGAATATTGTCATGGAATAAATACATTTTTAATGTGTTACTTTGGAAAGTAATAGATGAATAAAATTTCACTTCATATATACTCATTTTCTCTTTCTCATTTGATTGGTATTGCACATTATGCATTATTAATTGCTTTGAGATGTTTGATATTTCCCTGTGTCAAAAAAAAAGCTTATGTCCCAAAGCACTTATAATAACAATTATAGCAATATACATTATGCTATATTTTCAAAGGAAGTTAGAATCTGTCATTATCGAATTTATAAACTCATTTTTATGAGAAAAGGTATTTAAAGTACTCATAAAATAGCAGCACATTAACAGCAAATATAATTATTAATGATTTTCTTCAGGTTGTATAACATTACGATTATATTTGAGTGATTAACCGCAAAAAATAGATGGAAAGTTAAACTTTGATAAAAATGTGTATGTTTTTTGTTTAATATAATTATTTACCAATACTAGAAAGCAAAATATATGCTTATAATTAGATAATTACTATTTAAAAGTATTTGGCTTTATTAAAATAATTTAGTTGCTGTAACTATGGGTCATTTTTAAGATGGTAGATACAAAGATATAAAGACAGTAATATAATGTTACTATCAAAGCAAAATAAATATTACCATTCATAAGTAAGACTTAATGAAATAGATATTGGCAACAATGTAATTAGATGTCTTTAAAATGTAATGGTAAATTTTTTATAAAGCATGTTAATGGGTTGTCATTACTCATTAGCCTTGGCTGAAGCTTAGAGTTAAATACTGTATCATAAAAAGTATGCCTTGCAAAATATGACATTGAAACACTATATGAGTCTGAAAAGTAAACCTTTGGGAAATGTCTAATGGTAGCAATACCACATGTAATAGTATAAAAGTTCAATCATATAAATATTGATGGCCATTATTTAGGAATTAAATGCACAGTTAAAAGTGTAAGTGCCATGTGAGAATTAAATACTTCAGAAGAAATATTGTTTGGAAACACAATGGGAGACAATTCCACAAATTGGTACAATATTAAAAATGCATCATTACATACGAGTTTTGATTTGATAGTCTATGCATCAGTTATGCAGTTTATTGGAATAAGAAATGAGGCCTTTGTCTATGGGGGATTCATAAGTAACTGAACAAATATAAAACTATAAAACAGAAACTTCTAGAAGTGTACCTTGTAGAACTAAGGTTTAATTTAGAAACATATACAAAATTGAAAAAACTACTTTATGAAAAAATTTAAAACAGTCTTAATATATATTATATTGTGACAACTACTCAATGCTACCTATTATGCAAATCTGAAATTAACATGCTCTGTAAATCAGCAATATTATATTTTAAATGTACAGTTTCAATCAAAGACACACCTCAATTTTACCATGTTGCTATTATTTTCAAAGTTGTGCAAGGTAACAAAGTGTAGCAGAATCATCAATAGGTTTATTTTCATTTTCATTAACGTAAAAGCATTTATTTAATCACATGAGTATAACAGCCATAAAAGTATGAATTTAGCATATCTCATTGAATCACTAGATTTTAATAATAACTTTCATTTTTATTAATAATAAGCCATCATTGAAAAATTACCAAAGAAAATATATATATATTTTATTTCCTTTTTGTCTTTTTTCGTGTCTGGCAACGGATCGCAACCCTCAATGTCACGCCCGTACCGGACCGGGACCGGCAACGGGATTGCAACCCTCAGTGTTGCTCCCATACCTTGCTCAGCCAGTGAGCGGGAACCGGTCTGTTTGTGGGATCCGAACCCTCGACGGGAGCGCCACCGCGCTCCCAAGCGGCGCACTGTAGCAGTGCGCCACCGGGCCGGCCCTAAAGAAAATATTTTAAGGAAGTATAAGTTCATAACATTTTAGGAAAATAATACTTTAAATGACATAAAATATTCTCCTAATACCTAGTTTAAAATTTAAAACCATTGTAATCAATTTTCTTTCAAAAACAAACATAAGTTTTTAAATATGAGGGCACTACAAAAAGTTTATGGAAAAATAGAAATGAAGGATAACCCAAATCTTTCCATGACATTTTTGAAGATCTCTCATAAGTATTCATTCAATGAACAATTAGTCTTTGCAAAAGATGGTGTAAACAAAAGAGGAAAAATATTAAGAATATGTAGAAGTTTTAAACAGAAACACACTTTAAAAGGCAACATAAAATGGAAGGAAAGAAACTTTTAAAAAGAGTTGTTCAGGCTGAGTTTTTTCCTTATGTAATGTGTATCACTTTATTTTCTTACAAATTATTTTACCTTGTAAACTCTGTATTAAAGACTGAAACACAACTGAACATAAGTGACAACAAAAGGAGCAGATCTGTTTATGCTAATGAACTGTTGTTGAGGAAAATGCAGTTGACATTTTGAAATAGGATAAAAAGCAAAATTCCTATGCAATCCTCACTGAATTTCAGCTTATTAAGCTTGCTTAATGGAGCCTTGACATACTTAAGGAAAAAAAAGTAATGGTAGATTCATACTTTTTGTGAAAAGTAAAAAGTAGTAAAACAACAATAAAAAGAAGACTTCAAATAATATTCTTTGTAACACACTAGTGATTATATCCTTAATTGGATAAATAAGCTGAATCTAGTACAAGGTGCTTTTTAACACAGTGTCAATTTTCAGTTTGCTTTCAAGTCTTAATTAGATTCATACTTTTCTATGCAATTTCTATTTGAACAATTGATACATTTCTGGGCTCTACCATGTTCGTTACAGAATGCAACTAAATCTATTGTTTATCTTTTGTTTTACTTGCAACAATGCTTTTTCACTAGGTAAAATCATGCCAGTATGTGATGTTCACCAATGATTTTCATTTTGCAGTTGTTAAATAATGGAAAACTCTTGAAAATTTACTTTCATATTCATGGTTTGTTATATTCTGTTTTCACTATTTGCTGTGTGAGGAAGGATTTCTTTTTTTCTTTCCATTTAGTAACTGAAAATATTAGGAGAACAGAGTAAGGAACTATCTGATTGTGTTAGGAGGAAAGAGATGTGTGGGATACCAACATGGTTAAAAGCTGGAGAAGGGTGAGGATAACTAACCTTTCTTGACATCTATCTGTATGCCAGGCACCCTGCTGAGCAAATTGCATAAAATAACCTAATTTAATCCTCACAACAATCCTATGAAGTACACATAATTATTCCCAATTTTCAGATGTACAGTGAGGATTAGAGAGACATATAACTTAACCAAGTTCGTTTGCTGTTAGTAAATAGCAGAAACAATCATCAATACAATACTCACACAAGTAATTGTGTAATTACAATGCCTGAGTGCACAATGAAAAAAAGGAACCGATAAGATAACACTGAGATAGGAGAAGAGGAAGGGTCACCCAGTTGATAGCCAAAGAATAAACAGCAATTCCTAGTCATGAGGCTGTTTAAGCACTATTTTAGTGTCTATCAGAGTATTAGGAGCAACAATAATATGGAGAAAATATTTTGATATGCTGTGTTTCAAATCTTGAAGAGAAAATAACTAATTAAACAGGGTATGCATTGTGAAAGGAAATAGAGGAAGTACACAGGGCACTTAAAGTACCGTGTACTGGAACAGTTCACTGATTTCAGTTTTGGTGGGTGTGAGAGAATCAGCTGATTGCTCACAAATCTAGGGCATGACAACTTAATATTGTGTTTTACAGTCCTGTGTAAAACAAGCACATCATTATCACATTCCTGCATTATTTTTTTCATCCTAACGCATAGTACAATGATGCTTTTAGACTCCATTTATAAATAGGCAGGACTCTACTTTAAAATACAATCTCCTTATATTTCTATAAAAGAAATAATTACAGAGCAATCATCAGCAAAAATATTCGAGTCCTTCTAGTGAAGAATTACAGAGGAACTACAAAACTAAAAATTGTTTCTCTTAGTGTATCATTAATTGCATTTCCATTTCCTTCTCCAAGGGGAAGCTTATTAGGGGAAGGGTTAATGACTGTGACCTCAGACACCTGCAGTTATTTTGATTTTATCTATATCGAGACCAGGAAGGAGTGTAACTAATAATAACTGTCATACATGTCTTAGTAGCTTATTGGTACATCAATGCTATTTTGGGTTCATAAAATGTTCTTTTACCAATATCTGCTAAATATTAGGGTACTTTATGCAGACTCAATGCTGATATCTGGGAAACTGTTCTATCATATATGAATACTCTGAACTCAAACAAAGATCTCATCACTGGGGTCATCCAGGTCAGATAACTAAAAGAAAAAGAGCATACTTTCTACAAGTCATCTGGTATGTAATATAGCAGAGCCATTTATATTGGAAAGTATGGCTTGAACCGTCTTCTGGTTTGATACTACTTTGGAAATATTTTTTATTATTAATCCTTACTTCAATTGCCATACTCAGGGAATTTATTAACCTTAAATTTGAAATCTAATTCTTTCTTAACACTTTGTAAGCTGATGTTTCATTTCAATTCTATTAGCATTTTAAATGGAATTTATTGACTTGTAGAATCCTTGAGAAATTTTAGTTTATTTTCCTTCTAGTTCTCAGTGTGTAAAAGGCCTTCCAGTCAGGTCTGTACCTTGGCGGTCTAATGAAGGTTTATTTGGATTTTTTATAGCATAATTTTAAATACTTTCCTTCAATTGAAAATGCTTCAATTACTTCTTTCTGTCTGTCTAAATCATACCTAGCAATCAAGAAGAGGCTAACTTTCAAGTATTTCATGGCATCTTCTCTAACTAGTGGAGCCAACAGTTTTAACGATGGTCCTAAATTGAGTTGACTGTTACATAATATACATCTTTATCTTGCTGATTCTGGTGTATTCTTTAAATCTTCACCAAGATTACAAATTCATTGAGAAGAGATGTTTCCTATCTATTCACAGTAAAGACAGTTGGCTGGTTCATCACATTGATGGTTTTATCATCATCAGAAAAGATTTGAGTTGAATCTCCAGCATTCGTTACATTACAATTTAAGCCCATTTACTGAAATTCTGTATGTCTAAATTTCCTTGTCTGTAAAATGAAGATGGTAATAGTATTTATCACCAAAGATACTTGTGAATAAGAAATTAGGTAATTTATATAATAAAATAAGTATGTATACATGCTATTTTCTCAATAAATGTAATCAATAATTATGAGATACATACAAGTAAAATGCACTGATCCGTTTTCTTATTGTAAATTCAAAAATCATATTGTTCAATAAAAACTTGTAATTTTAGGAACGAAACATTTTTTTTTCTTTTTTTTTTGTGGTTGGCTGGCAAGGGGATCCGAACCCCTGACCTTTGCGGTATCCACACCGTGCTCTAACCAAATGAGCTAACGAACCAGCCAGAAGCATTTTAACATTACTTTTATCACATATTTCCACATTAGAAACATATATTTATGGATTTTTATTCTCAGAATTCTAACAACACTATTCTTTTTCTGTACTAAACCTGGACATTAACCCATGGCTCTATGGTAAAGAACATCCAGTAAATATGCAGGTAGTCGTGAGAATATGTATTTTTTCAAAATAAAGCACCTCCTGTTATAATTAATATCAAATATTTTATAAATGTAAAAGAGAATCCAGTTCAAATAAACAAATGGGTGGTAGAATATTTCTACAGTATACATAGTTTATATTAATTTACTAAGTTATTTTGAAAGCTTTAGGAAAATGACAAATGCTACTGATTAAAAAATAAAGCTTAATTAATAAATAAATAGGATTTATAGAAGAAAACATCATTGTTCTCGTATATTTGCTCCAATTAATTTTATAGAACATCAAAGATATGTTATTATGTCCTTCACAAAACTTTAAATTAGTATATTAAACAACATTCACATGCTAAATTAGAAAAACATCTAATTAAATTTTAATTTTATAGTATTTGAGGGAATTTGATAAGTATTTCTGATCAAAATTGAGCCAATTTATAGGTAAGTTAGCTTGTTCTCTGGATGATTCCTTAGGGTTACACATTTGCTTGATTTAGAGATGAATGTTCTAAAATGTGATAAGAGTATTCTTTCTGCAATACAATTTAGCACCAGAGGATTGTGTATAAACTCTTCAGTTCTGCCTAACGTTATGTTTTGACTTAAGAATCACAAAATAAATCATGTTGCATAATTATGGTAGCGGAACAGGCACAATTATGTTGCTTTTACTTCTTTGTTTCGTTTTCGATTTTGTTTATTTGCCTAGCTTGCTTTTTATTTCTGTATTAATGTAAATGCTAAGTAAAAGAGGGTACAGTAGAACGTGAGGGATATGACAGTGTGGGTTAGCTGCATGTGTGAGTTTGAATTGCATGCTAGTTAGTAACCAGGTGAATTTGGATCACCCATGTTTCCTGATTTGTAGTTAAGATACCCAAGATTAAACAGATTAATGTTCCTTCTACAAACATAATGAAGACAATTAAAATGCATACATAGGCGCACACAAGAGTATCAATTATGACTTATTTATTAAGAGAGAGTGGTTACATTGCATTGAACTCAACTTCATGATACTACCAAAATTTTTACCTATGTTCTTGTTATATGAGTATGAATATTAATATTGAATGGTGGCCATGGTCATACAATAATATGAATGTACTTAATGCCACTGAACTACACACTTAAAAATAGTTACAATGGCTATTTTTATAATATGTATATTTTACCATAATAAAAATATTACTACTATATCTAGTGACTTCCTATTATATTTCTAATGTTTTTCATTAACTATTCTGCATATTTAAATTTTTTGATACTATTTGACTTTAATTGGTTACTTTGTATTATGATATAGAAAAAGTTCACTGAAAAACTAAGAAAATTAACTGAATCTACAAAGCCATATATTTTATTTTTTAATTTACTTTTATTAACATATTCATTGTTATAAATCATACTTATTGTTTACACCGCTTATCCAATCTCCCTCCTCCCCCTCATATATTTTAGATAAAGGCAAAATATTGAGCTGACTTACTGTTAGATATCTGCCTCATTTGAATTCCTTTAATTTTCTGTAATTTTAGTGACCTGCTTTTTTGTTCAGTTTCTGTGTTTTTTTTCCATTTCATTTGATTGTAATGTTAGCTCTTTTAAATTTTAACATATAAAGAATCAAAGCAAAAAAGAATATAAAAGTATAATGCTGAGATTATTGTAAGAGCATTGTTCAAGACCATCAACTGATAAGCATGCTCCAGAAGAGATTGTTATCCTGTTGCTATGGATGACATTTCATTGTTTTCCATTTTTCAAGGGAAATAATAATAATAATAATAATAATAATAATAATAATAATAATAATAATAAAATAATAATAGTAATAATAATATTCCCCCTGGAAAATTTTCCTGGAGGAAAATTATTTTTCATGAATGTGATATCTCACCACGAATTAGGAAATCTCATTTAAGGGAGGTTTGCTGCTTTACTATCAATGTACCAAATTAAAAGCAATCCCTGACATTTCCTCATTGGCACCATGTTTAGCTAATAGGATGAACATATTTAGAACGTGAAAGCAATCAACATGCTATACCCAAGCCCTAAAAGAACCTTAGAAGATTAAAACTTTCAGTTTGACAGTAAGGCAACTGCTGTTTGCTGTCAATTTACTGTACATTAAAATGACACATTTTTCTCCTTTTTAAACTCTGTCTCTGTCTCTCTTTCTTTTTATTTGTTTTTTTTCTTAGATGCACCTCAATTTTTTTATGCTATTTATTTAATATAGTATGAAAGTATTCGGAAACACTTCTAATCAATGCCTTACTAATACAGTATGAAATACCAGAACATTTGGAAACAAACACAATATTTGATATATGCATAAGTCCAAAGAATTGATAATAATTATTAATTCCTAATGATGAATAGTCTTACATTTTTATATCCTTGGGTTGCACTTTATTATTATTGTAACACATCAAACTCTAATCAAACAGGAAAGTCAGCTGTACTAAGACCGGGACTGACGTGGGGAAAGGAGAGTGCCACATACTTATATGTCACTCATTGTCAAGGACCTAGTTCTAATGTTAGATGGGGGGATTTATAATATTTATGCCATGATTGGGTCAATAATGAGACCCCATCTATCATGACTGAAGGAGTACAGTCAATCTTAATCTGTGCATGAAAAGTCTATAATTACAATAACTACTGCTGCTACTACTACTAATACAAAATGAAGAAGAGTAGCTTAATGATCTAGAGCAGTACTTCTTGTTGAAATGCATATTCAGAATAAGTAGTTCTGTGGTAGATAAGGCCTGAGATTGTTCATTTCTATCAGGCTCACAGGTGATGCTTTTTTGATGCTCCAGAGACTACAATTTAGGTATCAGGGGTTTGGAGTACATATTTTGAAATGCATAACAAAACGTCTGAAATCTAATCATGAATTCTCAACTTACCGGTTTGTTCAGCTGGTAAAAGTTTCTAAAAGTCATTCTGCTTCAGTGCTCTCAGCTATAAAATGGAGATGGTGACAGCAGCATGGTCATGAGGATTAAAGTATGCAATACATGTAAGATACTTAGAACATTGCCTCACACTAAGCAAACACTAAAATAAGTTAGTTGTTATCCTTATTAGTATTTTCCTTTAGTCTCTGGTATTCATGAATTAAAAAAAATAGCTTCCCTGTATTTTCAAAAGAATACATTTACACAGAGCAGAAAATTTATAATGGAAAATTGATACCCTATTATTGTAATATTGACTTTTCTTATAAAATAAATAAGTAAATGATAAAAATGATTTGATTTTAAATCCAGTTTAACTAAAAATGCCTGACAATTTTATCTGCAAATCTAATTAATTCTTCAGTGGTATGTTACCTCACATGTAATTCATTTTTTTCAATAATGTACAAAACGTCTTTCATACAAACTGTCTATACATGAATGTCTTGTTTTAATTCACTCAACAAGTAAGTCTAGTATAAAAAGATGGATAAAACAACATAGACCAGAAATGTAAGTTAATTATATCATGAAAACTATAGCCATGTGTTGCTTAAAGACAGGGATACGTTCTAAGAAATTCACCATTATGCAATTTTTTAATTGTGTAGACATCAGAGTGTATATTTACACAAAACCAGATGGTATAGCCTACTACACACCTAGGCTAGATGCTATATCTTATTGCTTCTAAGCTCCAAACTTGTATAGCTTGTTATTAGACTGAATACTGTAGGAAATTATAACACAAAAGTACTTGTGTATCTAAACATAGAAAAGGTACAGTAAAAATATGGTATAAAAGATAAAAAAAAATAGTACATTTGTATAGGGCACTTTAACCTGAATGGAGCTTGCAGGACAGGAAGTTGCTCTGGATGAGTCAGTGAGTGGTGAGTGAATATGAAGGTTTGACACATCGCTGTACAGTAAGAGGGTACTTAAAAAGTTCATGGGAAGATTAGTATTATCTTTTAAATCCATTTTTCCACAGTCTTTGAAGTACTCTAGTACTGTAGACTTTATAAACACTGTACTCTTAGGCTAAACTAAATTGATATAAAAAAATAAGTAATTGCACTATAACATTGTGATAGCTATGATATCACTATGTGATAGCAATTTTTCAGCTCCATTATAGTCTTATGGAGCCACCATCAAATATGCTGTCCAACTTTGACCGAATCGTCCTTATGTAAGTGCATGACTGTGCGTCATGGATTTCTGGTTTCTGTTTCAGCATCTGAGGAAGTTGGAAGTCACCTTTCCATCCTAACAAGAAGCAAAAATCTGGGGAAAAAAAAAATACTGAAAAAAATCAACAACTCTTCCTACATCTGTAAGAGAAGTTAATTCACAGGCAAACTGCTACCCCTCAAATTGAAGAGAAAGACAGGCAAATACATATAATCACAACTTGCTGGAGCAGAAACCTATGAACAGAAACCTTTGTGAGAACTAGCACCCGAGTAGGGAAACCTAAACTGAAATTGACAAATTACTACAGGTTCAGTGTGAACAAGTCTAAGAGTTAAAAACTCCAGAGGATCCAGTCATCAGTGGGCCTTGACAGTTTTATGTTTTACCTCCTAGATATCTACCACATTTTCACACTTCTGGCCGGGGTGTGGAGAGGAAGAAACCAGAACATTCTGTTCTTCTTAACAAATTGTGGCCTCAGGAGAAACAATTTATCTAGAGCCTAACCTGCTGGAGGCTTACCAGAGCCTAATTAACCTTGGGGAAGGGAAATATTCAACTCCAGTTGGCTCTAGCCTTCAACCTGAAGGAAGGGAAATACTACCATCCCTTGGTAACTGTGGGGGATTTGTTCCAGGACCCCCACAGATACCCCAATTAAAAGGCAGATTATCAGAGTGTGTTAAAAAATAAAACCAGCTATATATTGTCTACAAGAAACCCACTTTAAATATAATTACACATATAGGGTTAAAAGTAAATGGATAGAAATCAAATTTAAGACAACACAATTTTTAGTTAACATCTTTAATTTACAGCTATATTTTCCTTCTCATTATTTTTTAAACAACTTTATTGAGGTATGATTGATATAAAAAATTCTGTACATGCTTAATGTATACAACTTGATGTGTTTGTAGTATACACCCAGAAAACTGTCAGCATAATCAAGGCCATAAACTCATTCATCATCCCCAAAAGTTTTCTCCTGACCCATTTTTTTATTTGTATTGTTTAATTTTTTAATTTTTAAAATAATTTTTTCTTTTGTAGTAACAGCACTTAATATCTACCTTATCAACAAATTTTAGGTATACAACACAGTATACCTAATTATAGGCTCTGTGTTTTACAACAGTTCTCAGGATTTACTCATTTTGGATAACTGAAACTTTGTACTCTTTGACCAACACCTTCCCATTACTCTCACCGCAGTCCCTGGTAAACATTATTCTACTCCCTGGCTATATGAGTGGCTAATTTTAGACTCCTCATAAAAATGGGATCATGCAGTATGACCTTCCCATTACTCTCACCGCAGTCCCTGGTAAACATTATTTTACTCCCTGGCTATATGAGTGGCTAATTTTAGACTCCTCATAAAAATGGGATCATGCAGTATTTGTCCTTCTGTGTCCTCCAGATTCAGCCATACTGCAAATGGCAGGATTTCTGTGAATTCACTATAATTTATCCTTTTCTTTCCTGACTCTGTCCACTGAAAAAGCATAGAAATAATAGCCAATTAAGTAGCAATGAGCACCTTAGCACCTAGATTGTGATCTTCCACTTTTAAAAAAAATTCAGGAATCTCTAAAATATTTATGGATGAAGTATGTGATGATATTATACTAGAAAGCAAAGAAGCTGTAATGTCTTTTGAGGTGTATTATAATGTCTTAAGAGCTCAGGAGTCAATTTAGGAAACTCCTACTGGTCAAAAATGGGTGACTTGGGAATCCTGAAAATAATCACAGTGGACTAAAACTTTTCAAATATGGTTTGTCCATAAATACATAAAGTTACTAAAAGAAAAAAAAATCCTCATCCTCTTTGGATAATGTTACAGAACCATTTCATTTATTTTAAAACTGAAAAATATTAAAGGGAAAAGATCAAACATTTATTTTCATTGTCCTGTGAGAACTTGTCTCAGGGAAAACAAATAGTTGATGAGAGGAAGTTTCTTTGTAAAAGCATTTTAGAAGATAAATGAAGGCTTGGCGGAATTAAGAATGCTGCTGCTCTGCAACCTATGAAGGATGGTCTGTTATTCTAGACAATGATTACCATTGGCTGCTGAAATCTTAATTAACATTTAATTGCTGATGGAAGTACAGAACACTACCTATGGAAATTATTGCCAAAAAAAAAAAAAAAAAAAAACCTAAACCTGGAAAAAAGCTGTAGATTCAACCTCCAATTTAAAATAAACAGAGGGGGCAGAAGAACATGCTAAACAACAGAAAAATCTAAACTGTGAGAAACTCTAGAGACTAGTGGTCTCATTGATTTAAGAAATAAGTAAATTGTAATTTGAATGCAAAGTGCACTTAGTTTAGTGCTTAAAAACCATGCGTTAGAGAGAGAGATGTCAGCAAGGTTCTGGACTTCCAGCACTCATTGTCCTATAGAAACATCAGTTCAAACAGATATCTATGCACAAAAATACTTTCGAAAGAGCTAAGAAAATCAAGCGAGATTATAGAACATGGGTGTAGTTCAGAAAAAAGCTAAAACACACTGAAGAGCATAGGAAGGACAATTTTACACTACTCACATCACTCTACCCCCAAGTCCAGGCAGCATAGTGTGGAGAGAGAGAAACTCCATGTAAGGGAAGGAGAAAGAAGGGAGCACCAATCCTTGCCTCTGATCGCCAAACCATGCCCATTCCTATAAAACTCAATGATGGGAAAGCCACCATGGCCCCAGACTCCAGGCTGGTACCTGGTGACTGGGCCTCTAGACCTAATCCAGTGCCAGGTCAGATCTTACAGACCCAGGTTACAGGCCTGCATGGCCGACTGTATCTCTGGGCCTGCCCACCACCAGGCCAAACACAGCAGCCCTAGACTCCTGATCACACTTAGAACCAGTCTAGCCTTAGAGGCTAGCAGTGCCTCAGGCTCTGCACTGCCTCTACCACCAGGCCAGCCGTAGTGGCCCTGAGCTCCAGGCTGCTCTCAGCACTTCCTAGTTCACACATCCACAGGCTTCATGCTCACCCCAGCACCAAGCTGACCACTGCATCCTTAATCATCTGTAGTCCCTACAGATACAGGATACAGAGCCACCCAGTGCCAAGACAGCCCCAGTGACCATTGGCCAGCACCAGGGCCAGGTCAGTATCCTTGACTTCAAATACCAGGTAAGCACCTGTGAACACAGGCTACAGGTCTGCCAAGTGCTAGGCCAGTCCTCAGAGCCTCAGCTACAGCAGACCCAGG
This sequence comes from Galeopterus variegatus, assembly GCF_000696425.1. NCBI lineage: Eukaryota > Metazoa > Chordata > Mammalia > Dermoptera > Cynocephalidae > Galeopterus > Galeopterus variegatus. Next base: position 39,093 of record NW_007734808.1, read on the forward strand.
GTCCAGGCCTGTCCCAAGATGTTGGGCAGCAGCTACCTTCCTGGCACAGATGGCTGCTACACCTAATGGCGACTGCTTGTTCCCTTCTTTGTTTTTCACACATGCCCAGGATGGTGCCTGGAGGATGCAAAAGGGGAGTGACTATGGGGTCAGATAAAACCTCACCCCCTTTATGGGGCTTAACATCATTGGTGCAGAGAGACTTCCAGGCTCGTGGACACTTCATGATCTTTACTATAAGCATAGGCAGGAGCCATGCATGCACGCATGACCTATAGGGTGATTGGCTTGTTAGGTGGAGACCCCTGCCAGAATCCCCTGCCCATTTAGCCCATTTATGCATAAATATGTAGGCTTTGAGTTGAGTAAACAGAACTGCTTGACAGAACCCCCACCGTGTCTGAGTGTTCCTTTGCGAGCTGGATAGGGGCCGGTGGCTGCACTTACCTATCTCCTGGGCTCTCCCACCCGGCTCCCTCTTGCATGGGGAGAAAGAGGCAGGGAGTAATCTTCAGCCTCCTTCCCTTGAGCCGAGCGCAGTTTAGCCAGTTTTCGGGGGGCGGGGGCAGGCGCGGGCACCGACTTCCTCCCCGCCACACCAAGAGACCCCAGCACTGAGACAGCTCACAAGGACCCAGATTTCATGACTACCCCTTTCTATCTGGGTCCCAAGCTCACTCCTGAGGCTCCAGGACCCAGGCCAGCTCTTGTGGACCCACCTCTAGGCCAGCAACTTTACATCCCTCATCCCAGCCATCACCAATGGACACAGGCTGCAGGCTCCAGGCTGGAGCCCCAGGTTCCAGGCCACCTTCAGTGGCTCCAGGCATCAGGACAGCACCCATGATCCTATGCTCCAAGCCAACATCCAAAGACCCAGACTCCACACTGGTCCAGCACCACATTGGCACAAGGCTCCAGATCAGTCTCCATGGCTTCAGGCTCCAGAGGATCCAGGGTCTTGAACCACCCAAATAGACCTAAGTGCCATGCTAGACTCCATGGCCTGAGGCTATACAACCATGCCTTCAGTCCAAGCTTTAGGCCAGCCTTCATGGACCCCAGGACTCAGACCTGCCACTGAGGACTCAGGCTCCAGGCCCATCCTCATCATTCCAGTCATCAGGCCAATTCCAGAATCAGATAAGCCCTAGAAACTCATGCTCCAGGCCTATTCCAAAGCCTGGCCAGCCCCTCCAGACTCAGGCTCAAGGTCCACCCCAGTGCCAGGTCAGCCTTGTGGTCTAAGCCCTCTGAATGGCAATAGGCTTTCTCAGACAAAGCCAGTTTTCAAAGGCTGGAATAAGTTCATATTTCTTCAAATGCACAAGATCAATATAAGTCAGTAGGAAATATGAAAAACCGAGGAGCCATGACACCAACAAATGAACACAATAATCTCCCAGTTGCTGACTCCCAAAATATAGAAATATGCAAACAGCTTGGGAAAAAATTCAAAATAATTGTTTTAAAGAAAATCAGTGAACTAAAACAAAACAAAACAAAACAGAGAAACAGTTAAATATGAAGAGGAAATCAATGAATGACCAAAACAAGAAATTTTCAGAGATTTAAATAATTTTAAAAAATCAAACAGAAATTCTAGGTCTGAAAAATAGAGTGAATAAAATGAAAATTGCAATTGGAAGCATCAACAACAGAATTAACCAAGCAGAATAAATAATCCATGCGCTCAAAGATAAGTTACTTGAAAATATAGTCAGAAGAGAAAAAAGAAAAAGAATAAAAAGGAATGAATAACCTTGCAAGATTTAAGAGAGAGCATCAAATAGCAAATGTTCAAGTTATAAAAGTTCATGAAGGAGAAGAGAAAAACAAAGGGATAGAAAGATTATTCAAAATAATAATAGCAGAAAACTTTTCAAATTAGACAAATATATAAATATCCAGATACAGGAAGGTCAAAGGTCTCCAATTAGAATCAAGCCAAAGACATACTATATTCAAATGATCAAAAATCATGGACAAAGAGAAAATCCTAATAGCAGTAAGAGAAAAAAAGCAAATAACATATATTGATGTTTGAATAAGGCTAACAGTGGATTTCTCAGCAGAGACCTCAGAGACCAGAACAGAGTGTGATAAAATATTAAAAGTGCTGAAAGAGGGCTGGCCCCATGGCTCACTCGGGAGAGTGCAGTGCTGGTAGTGCTGAGGCCACAGGTTCGGATCCTATATAGGGATGGCTGGTGCTCTCACTGGCTGAGTGTGGTGCAGACTACACTGTGCCGAGGGTTGTGATCCACTAACCGGTCAGAGGAAAAAAAAAAAACTGCTCAAGGAAAAAAACTGCCAACCAAGAATACTCCATCTGGCAAAGATGTTGGCAGGTACAGGAATATGAATGTGTGACCTTAGTGTTATAAGCTTGCACTATAACCAAATGAGCTACTGGCCAGTCCTCTGCTAACCAGAATTGTATAAGTCCTTCAGAAATGAGAGGGAGACACACAAAAGCAGAGGAAGTTCATTAACACCAGACCTGTTTTACAAGAAATGCTTCAAAATGAATGAAAAGGACTCTATTTAGTAACATAAAAATGTATGAAACTATATTACTCACTAGTACAAGTAAGTACCCAGTAAAATTCACAATACTCTAATACGGTAATATTGGTTTGTAGTTTGTTTATATCTTCAATATGAAGGTTAAAAGACAAAACTATTAAAAATAGTAATGGCCGCACTGCTACAGTGCGCCGCTTGGGAGCGCGGCGGCGCTCCCGCCGAGGGTTCGGATCCCACATACAGACTGGTTCCCGCTCACTGGCTGAGCGAGATGCGGGCGCAGCACCGAGGGTTGCGATCCCGTAGCTGGTCCCGGTCCAGTATGGGTGCGACACTGAGGGTTGCAATCCGTTGCCGGTCACGAAAAAAGACAAAAAGGAAAAAAAAAAAATAAAAAAAAAATGTAGGGGCCCCCTCGCTCGGGGGGGGCCGCTCCCGCCGAGGGTTCGGATCCCACATACAGACTGGTTCCCGCTCACTGGCTGAGCGAGATGCGGGCGCAGCACCGAGGGTTGCGATCCCGTAGCTGGTCCCGGTCCAGTATGGGTGCGACACTGAGGGTTGCAATCCGTTGCCGGTCACGAAAAAAGACAAAAAGGAAAAAAAAAATAGTAATGGCTACAATAGTCTTTGGAGGGATACACAATAATTTTTGGAGGGATACACAATACAAAAATACATAAATTGTGACATCAAAAACATAAAATGTGAAAGGAGAGAGGAATAAAATTGTCATTATTTTATGTTGTCAAAGTTAAGTTTTTATCAGCTTAAGTAGCTCATTATAACTGTAATATATTTTTATGAAAGTCTCAAGGTAACCACAAAGCAAAAATCTATAATTGATGCACAAAAGATAAAAAGTAAGGAAACAAAGGATACCAGTATAGAAAATTACTTAATCACAAAGGAAGATAGTGAAAGAAAGAAACAAAGGATCCACAAAATTGCCAGTAATAAGGTATCAACTTTATCAATAATTACATTGAATGTAAGTTAATTTAGTTGTTCAATCAAAAGTCAAAGTGGCTGAATGGAGGAAAACAAAACAAAAGAAAAAAGAGTCAACTATATGCTCTCTGCAGGAGACACATTTCACCTGTAAGGATACATATAGACTGAAAGTAAATATGGAAAACAATATTTCTTGCAAATGGAAGCCTAAAGAGAGCAGGAGTAGCTATACTTATATCAGATAAAATAAATTTTCAGTCAAAAACTGTGAAAGAAGACAAATAAGGTCATAATGATAAAGTCTTCGATTAATCAAGAAGATACAACATTTGTAAATATGCACCAACATAGGAGCACCTAAATATATTACACAAATATGAATAGATCTGAAGAGAGAGATAGACTGTAATATAATGATAGTAGGGGACTTAATACCACTTTGTCAGCAAAAGACATCATCCAGACAGAAAATCACTAAGGAAACATTGGACTTAAAGTACACTTTAGACCAAATGGATCATACAGACATATACAGAACATCCCATCCAACGAAAGCTGAACACACATTCTTTTCAAGCACACATGGAACATTTCCCAGGATAGGTCATATGTTAGGCTGTAAAACAAATATTAACAATTTAAGTGATTGAAATAAAATCAAGTATCTTCTCCAACCACAATAGCATAAAACAAAAAAACAATGACAGGAGGATTTTGAAAAATTCATGTTAAAATTAAACAGCATGCTCTGAACAACCAATGAGACTATGAAGAAATTAAAAGGGAAATTCAAAGAAAATAAAAACACAACATACCAAGTTTATAGTAATAAATATCTGTATCAGAAAAGAAAAAGATGTTAAATAAATAACCTAACATTAAAGTTAAAGGAGCTGAAAAAACAAGAACAAACTAAACCCCAACTTAGTAGAAGAAAGAAAATATACAGAAAAAATATATGAGTAGAAAAACAGGAGAAATTAATGAAATAAAGGGTTGGTGTGTGGAAAGATAAACAAACAGAAAAATCTTTAGCTAGTTTAACCAAGAAAAAAAGAGAAAAGTCTCAAATAAAAAATCAGAAAAGAAAGAGGAGATATTATAACAGCAGAAAAATACAAAGGATCATAAGAGACTACAAAGAACAATTATACACCAAAAATGGGATAACATAGAAGAAATAAAGAAATTTCTTAATACATACAACAAACCAAAATTAAATTATGAAGAAATAGAAACTGAACATGCCAATAATGAGTAAAGAGATTGAATTAATAATAAAAAGTCTCCCATCAAAGAAAAGCACAGAATCTGTTGGCTTCACTGATAAATTCTACAAAACATTTAAAGAAGAGCTAGTAACAATCCTTCCAAAACTCTTCTGAAAAGTTGAAGAGTGAGCAACACTTTCAAACTAAATTTACAGGGCCAGTATTAGCCTGATAGCAAAGCCAGACAAGAACACTAAAAAAGAACCAAGAAAATTACAGGCTAATATCCCTAATGGAAATAGATGCAAAAATCCTCAACAAAATAGTAGCAAACTTAATTCAAGGGCACATTAAAAAGAATCATTTACCATGACCAAGTGGGATTTATCCCTGGATGCAAACACATTCAACATATGTGAATCAATAAATGTGATATTCTACATTAACAAAATGAAAGATAAAACCCATATGATCATCTTAACAGTCACAGAAGAGACATTTGCCAAAATTCAACATTGTTTAAATGATAAAAAATCTCAACGAATAAGATATAGAAAGAATGTACCTTAATACAATAAAGTCCATATTTGACAATATACTGAAGAGAGAAAAGTTATAATCTTTCTCCCTAAGGTCAGGAACAATATGAGGGTGCCCTTGCTACTTTTATTCAACATGGTTCTGGAAGACCTATCCAGACCAATCAAGCAAGAGAAATGGAATGTCTGACAGTAAGGTCAGAAATGAGGAAATGGTGTTCTCCCCTCACCACTGCTTTTCCATATCATACTGAAACTCATAGCTGGTGCAATAAGACAAGAAAGGAACTAGAAGTTATACTTACTGGGAAGAAGGAAATAAAATTTTCTTCGTTCTCAGATGATATGATCATCTATAAAGAAAATTCAAAAGAATCCACAAATAAACTCCTCTAACTAATAAACAATTATAGAAAGGTTGCAGAATACAAGGTCAATATATAAAAGGTGCTTTCGTATACACCAGCAATGAACAAATAGCATTCGAAACTAAAAAAACAACACCATTAGCATTAATATTACAGAAAAATAAATACTTAAGTATAAATCTAACAAAATATGTATAAGACTTATAAAATAATATTATAAAACTGAAGAAAAACTCAAAGAACTTAAAAACAGAGAGATATTCTATGTGCATGGATAGAAAGACTCAATATTATCAAGATGTCAATTTTTCCCAACCTGATCGATAGATTCAATGCAATCCCAGTATTTTGTGGATATTGACAAATTGATTGTAAAGTGTATATGGTGAGACAAAAGACCCAAAATAGCAAACAAAATATTAAAAGAGAATAAAGTTGGAGGACTGACTCCACCCAACTTCAAGATTTACTATAAAGTTACAATAATCAAGACAGTGTGGTATTGGAGAAAAAATTGGCAATAGATTAGTGTGACAGAATACATCCCAGAAATCGACCCACACAAATATCCTTATCTTTGATAAGAGAGGGAAGGCAATACAATAGAGAAAAGTTAGTGCCGGGCCTTAAAAACTAACTCCACCTTAAGTGTTATTACAAGCGCCGCCATTATGGGCCCACAAGGGCGTATTAACGTGGCAGCCTAAGATGGTGCCAGGAGGAAGTAGGGTGGGAGTGTCTGCGGGAACCTTGCCCTAGCCCTTATTGGCCAAATACGCACTCCGCGCTCGTGGACACTGCGTGATTGCAATAGCTAGGCATTAAAATGGGAGGCATGCTCTCTTCATCTTTAAGCTGATAGGATTATATTAAAAACCTCCCCTCCCCATGTGCCTATAAAAGCATGTGCTTGTGTGATAATAAACGGAACTGCTTGACAGAATCCCCGCTGCATCTGAGTGTCCTTTAAGGGGCTGGTTGGGGCCAGCGGCTGTGCTCACCTCTCTTCATGGCTCTCTTCCTCTGTCTCCTCTCAACGGGGACTGGGGAAAGAGGAATCTGGGCAATCCACCCGCCCACCAGAAGGGACACCAAGGGAGAGACTGAGAGCAAGGCAAGGGCTGTTTGGGTCAGCCAGTGGCAGACCCCACAAGTTAGTGCTTTCAACAAATGATTCTGGAACTAGACATTCACATAAAAAAAAAAAAAAAAAAAAAAAAAAAAAAAAAAAAAAAAAAAAAAAAAAAAAAAGATTCTTAGATTTTAACCTCTCTTTCTCAATAAAATTGATTTTACATTGCTCTCTTGCTCAGCCCATTTGCCATGTGACACCCTGCATCACTGTGTAGAGCTGCTACTCTCTTCAGAAAATTAACTCAAAGTGTGTCATAGACCCCAATAGAAAATGCAAAAAGGTAAAACTCCTAGCAAATAACATAGGAGAAAACATAGATGACCTTGGCTGTTGTAATGATTTAGAAATGAAACCAAAGACATGATCCATGAGAAAAACAATTGATAAGGAAGACTAAATTAAAATGTAAACTTCTACTTTGTGAAAGACCAGGTGTCCAGAGAATAAAAGGACATGTCAGAAACTGGGAGATGACATTTGCAAAGACATCTGATAAAGGACTATTATCCAAAATATACAAAGAACTCTTAAAACTCAACAATAAGAAAATGAACAGACTGATTTTAAAAATGAGCCAAAGAACTTAGACACTTCATCAAATAAGATACAGTAATGGCAAATAAGCATATGAGAAGATGCTCTATATCATATGTCATCAGGAAAATACACATTAAAAAAATGAGATACCACTACACACCCATTAAAATGACCAAAATCCAGGACACTGATGACACCAAATATTGTCACAGGAACTCTTATTCATTACTGGTGGGAATGCAAAGTGGGACAGTCATGTTGTAAAACAATTGGAAGTCATGATGGAAGCATACTCTTTACCTTTCCATCTAGCGATTGCACTCCTTGGTACTTGGTCAAAGGAGTTGAAAACTTGTGTTCACACAAATACCTGGACATAAGTGTTTATAGCAGCTTTACTCATAATTGCCAAAGCTAGGAAGCAACCAGTATGTCCTTAAGTAGGTGAACAGATAAATAAGCTGTAGTATACCCAGACAATAGGATATTATTTAGCAATAAAAGGAAATGAACTATCAAGCTATAAAAATACATGACAGAAACTTAAATACATATTACTAAATGGATGAAGTCAATCTGAACGGTTTATGTAAGGATATGAAAAGATTATCATCAAGGAAATGCAAATTAAAACAACAATGAGATACCACTACACACCTATTAAAATGTTCAAAAACTGGAACACTGAAAACACCAAATCCTGGTGAATTAGTGGGGCAAGAAGATTTCTCATTCATTGCTGATGGGAATGCAAAATTGTACAGCCACTTTGGAAGACAGTTTGGCAATTTCTTATAAAACTAAACATGTTTATCACATAATCTAGCAATTCTACTCCACAGTATATAAAAAACGATTAAAAAAATTTTTCACACAAAACTCTGTGAGTGGATGTTTACGGCAGCTTTATTCATAGTTGCCAAAACTTTGAAGCAACCAAAGACACCTGGTATCCTTCAGCAGGTGGATGGATAAATAAACTGTCGTACATCCAGATAAAGAAATATTATTCATGTTCAAAAGAAATTGGCAACAATCCATGAAGAGACATGGAGGAAATTTAAATCCATATCACTAAATTTAAAAAAAACAAATTTGAGATGGCTGCATGCAGTATAATTCCAACTATATGACATTCTAGAAAAGACAAAACTATAGAGTCAGTAAAATGATCAGTGTTGCCAGGGGTTAGGAAAGATGGAGGGATAAGTAGGCAGATCACAAAGAACTTTTGTTGTGTTGATAGTCATCTGTAGGATACTGTAATTAACCAGATACAATGTTATTACACATTTGTCCAAACCCATAGAAAGTACAGCACCAAAATTACTCTAATGTAACTATGGACTTTGGGTGAGAATGATGTGTCAATGCAGGTTCATCTTGTGCAACAAATGTACTACTCTTGTTCAAAAGTTATCAGAACTCTATAGTTAACAACAAAAGGAAAATCTTTACCCAGCATAATTGGAGGGTAGAGTAAGTACTTCAATAACATTTTCACTGAAATTAACTATAAGTCATCTAGTATATGCACCAAAGGTATTTTGGACCTGCTTATAGCCACTTAATTGTTGGTTTCTCAATTGCTCTTTTTATTTATTTTTAATAGGGTATTCTGAAAAGTGTCTAATAAAAATATAAAGTTATGTTTCTCTGGGGATTCTTCAGAATAAGTTGAAAGACAAAACTAAATTCTCAACATATATAAGACTTCAATAATTCACTGATAATTCAACAATGATAGGTATTTTTTAATTAAAGTTTGATTCTACATGTAAAAAGGAAAAAGGAAAAGGAAAAAAAGGTTGTGAAACGTGTCAGTCTTAAATAAACTGGTAACTGTTCAAGGATTAAAAATAAAACAAGTTGCTCTTTGAGCTCTAAGCTAAATGAATAAATCTTAAAATCTGCTGAGTTTAAAGGCAGGAAGTGTAAAAGTACCTGAGAAAATGAGTTGCTAGGTAACCGTTAGAATGCCATTTTACAACCTTGTCACATAGATTTTGTTGTCTTGTAGATGGTAAATTTCTTATTTTGTCAGCTTTTGCTAAACATCTAGATTGTGGCTTGTCCTTTCTTAGAAGGTTCTACATGACTTCATTCTATTTAGATCATTTACATGTGTGTAATTAAAGATGTTTGTATAATTGTGATATAGAAGTCTTTCAAAGTGGCTAAAGTGGCTTCTAGATCTCTCTTTTTTTTTTTTTCCTGAATACTGTAGGTAAATGAATTTTGAATGTTTGTCTATTTAGTTTAATTGCCTTTTAAAGTTACACTTGAACTCTGGTTACCTTTTGGTTCCTACCACTGTGTACTCCATTACTTTAAAATTTTTTGATCCTTTCAAATCACTATTTATATTTAATGGGATAAGGTAAATGGAATCTGAAGTATTGGAAATAAAAAGGCCAAGGACATTGCATTAAGGAGAAATTGTGGGAAAAACACAATCCCTCCTACCCCATTTAAAAGGTAAGCTGAAGAAGAAACCCCCATGATGAAAATTGAAAATGGATATCCAGGGAGTTATGAAAGACCCATAATAGAATGATGTTAATTTGTTATGTTTTTTAACCTTTGTTACAATTACATTGTTCTTGATGACTAAGATCATTAGTCTAATAACTATAATTAGGTATAATTATGCAAAATGGGAATGTAATTTAATGTGTTCTCTATTTACTGTTCTCAATAGATCTCATTAATAGTGTTTATGAACAAAGTGTTTACCTCCATCTTTAGATTATCTCTAAGGTCTTTCCAGCTGTAAACCTAGGATGCATATAAAGTCAATCTATATTTAGAGTTATAGATTTATTCCTAGAAATACGAGTGACTTGCACAGAACTTTACACATAATGGTTGCTGAAAAAAATTCAAGGGACCTTTTTAGTCTGATGCTCATTTTATGGATAAGTAAATCAAAGCCCAGAAATGATAATTCAAAAAGCTCAAAAGGATACCTAGTGTCAGAGTTAGGACTACAACAGAGATGCACTTATTTTTTATTCCATCATCCATATTTTTTTTTCTCACAACATTACACCACCTCCTCTTAGGCAATTAGGGATATTTTTGGATTAACCTGTCTTAAGTGATGACAATAGAAACTAGTAAATGAAGTGTGCCCTTTAATTATATTTTAAGTTTACATTGCATCAAACGTCCATTTTTTAAAAATTTACTTAATAAGTTATTTTAATATTATATAAACATGGATGACTCCGATCTTTGCAAGAAACATGCCAGTCTCTGTAGTCATCAGTGGAGGGTTGGCTTTCTTAAGCACTTTCTTTAGCACTTAAATGATAAGATACTATTGTTGCAAAATAGTAGTATGGATAATGTTACGTTACTATTTCTCCTCTTTATATTCTGTATGTATCTCTAAGTACTGAGAAAATCAACTTTAGGACCATACAAGATGTAGGAGACCCAGAACATGGAAAATTGACTAAGCCAATCCCAACCCTAGGACCATTTGCCAATCCGCCATCCATTTCTCCACATGAGTGCCTTAGTTAAAATGCAGATACAGTGTGCATTTCCCATTTTATGTACCATTTTCTAAGTGTATTAAATTTTGTTTTTAGGTTATATGGCTCTTTATTTATAAATAGGAAGGTATAATATCTGAATACTAGCAATTGCTAGAAACCCATAATAGAATTTTGCAAATAGTTGTTTCCTACCCTTCCTGTTTGAGTTACGGCTTTTATGATATATGAGATAAGATCTACATCAATCCCAAAGGATAATATTTATTTAAAAATCATTCTTGTGATTTTGTTTTTAAATGATAGAAATTATCTAAAATATTTATGGTATAGACTATTATTCAAACTATTAGAAAGTAGAATACAGAGATTTTATAGCACTTTTAAATCTCTTGATTTTTAAAATATTATTTTAACCAATAATTATTAATAGGGGAAAAGAAACATAAGTATATAAGCCAAAATCATATTAGCAATTGTGAACCATATAATGGAAAACCGAAATGTTTTACTCAACTATTTTTATAGATGGTCTAACAGGAGAAAAGTTTAATAAAAATGCATTAGTGTGATAATCTAACTTTATATTATTAAATGTTTTTCTAAAGGTACAACTTGGATTTGAATAAAGTTAACTGTAAAAGTACATGCAAACATATGGAGATTTATTCTGAGGAGCTTTACAAATGTCCAAATACTTAAATGTACTGTCTAATAAAAAAGAGAGTATTGAGTAGGAATACTCTTAAATTTCTGTTGCTTTAAACACAAGATATATAATACCATTGATCTACATGATATAAATGTCAATCTAGACTATCTTTGTAACCAGAAGGGGAAAAATGTCACATGAAGTGCTTCAGTCCTGCAAAGTCACTAAGAAACTTTTGAGCTTTCATTTGTACCATAAAAGAAAGTCAGGGTGAATATTGGAAAGTAATATAGCTTACTTTCTGCTGATTCTAATCATTCTCATAACAAAACAGCTAATAAATTCTGAAATATTTCAGGTTGAAATCAAGTTTATTTTTCACTGTGTTCATGTAACTTGTTTGAGAGGTGGCTGTCGAGGAAAAAATTAGAATAAATGATTCAAATTGATATTAAAAAATAGTGTAACTCAAAAAAGGATTATATAAAGGCTGTAAGTCTAAATAGATTTGATATCACATCCTTAAATATTTATTACCCTTTGAAATTCAGATCCTGGATAATGCTTATGAAAAACTTGATGAATCTATTTTCAATGTTTTTCTAATTACTGTGTATTAACACTTGTAAATTTGCTTTATTTATCACCATGAAAGGATTGCTTCTGAAACTCTTGCAAAATATACCTATCCCAAAGAATCAGTCATTGTAAACTTTTCAATTTATTTTAATTTAGTTATACTTATAAATAAATTCATCTGCTGAAAATACATGCTTTCAAAGATAATATATTTTTTAGTTTAAAACATTCTCTAAAAACCAGAAAAAAATGCTTGCTGTCATTTAAATAAGAAAATGATTTTGAAACAAAAAAATATTCTCCCTATATGACAGAAAGTACATTTAGAATAAAGATTGCATAGCTTGGATTTGCTTTCCATGTTCAAAAGCTAAATCACACAATCAGACATACAGAACTACAACCAGAAAAAAATGCTTGCTGTCATTTAAATAAGAAAATGATTTTGAAACAAAAAAATATTCTCCCTATATGACAGAAAGTGCATTTAGAATAAAGATTGTATAGCTTGGATTTGCTTTCCATGTTCAAAAGCTAAATCACACAATCAGACATACAGAACTACTTCTCAATGTGCCCATGGATACTATTTAGACAGAGTTTGTAATCCTATGTTTCAGAGTTCATCTCAGAACATGGAAAACTTGAGATTTTTTTTCATTTTACTCTTCAATGTTTAAATTAAGTCTTTCATGCTATATATTAATCACATTTTGAATGAATGAAAGAACAATCTTAAAACTACCCTTAGGGCATCAGAGTTGGGGATATGTATGTATGGAAAGGTTAACTTATTTTCCAGGCTACCAAGATGTCAGCCCTCCTTATTAAGGGAGAGCAGCAAATTGAGGTGATGAGTAGTTACTGAGCTTCTTACTTTAGCTTAGATCTTAATGCCTCTTTTGGTGTTCTGGGAAAATGTTTAGGCAAGTCTTTTATCGGTACTCTCACATGACAACAAGATCTCCATGATATAGAGTGTTTATAAACAGTGTTCCTAAATAATTCTTAGAAGTGTTAGAAAACCTAAAGTCTTTAGAGTGTGATATTACCCAATTCAGAAAATAAATTACTAGATTAAGTAATTAATGTAAATATTCAATAGATCACTTATTTTGAGCCTGTATTAGGAAAGTTGACTTAATCAAAAAGTAGTACCCACTACAGATGCAGCTGACAGCACTACTGCCGCATCCATGAGAAAGCCCTGCTGCCATCAAGGCCTGCCAGGGGTACCACAGATGTAAGGGAGGCAGTTCCAGCTTCTGGAGCCTCTGTTGCCACCATGAGATAACCCTACTGCTGCTGGAGATATTGCAAATGTGAGTGAGGCAGTTGCAGCTGCCTGCACTGCTGCCACCCTCGCAAGATAACCCTGCTGACACTGTGGACACCACAGACATGAGAGAGGCAGTGGTGACTGCTGGCTCGCCTGCCACGCACTTCCTCCCCCCCCCCCCCCCAGGTAACCCTGCTGCTTAAGAAAACTCAGTGAGATACAAGAAGACACATTTAGACAACACAATGAAACTGAGCAAATCTTTCAAGGATATGAAGGAGGAAATATAAAAAGATATTAATGCTTTAAAAAAGAATGTAGCAGAACTCATGGAACTGAAAGAATAATTCAATGAAATAAAAAAACACAACTGAGAGCTTAAGCAGCAGATTAGAACAAGAAGAAGAAAGAATTTCCATCTTGGAGACAGTGTCTTCAAAATAACTCAGGCAGGGCCGGCCCCGTGGCGCACTCAGGAGAGTGTGGCACTGGGAGTACAGCGATGCTCCCGCTGCAGGTTCGGATCCTATGTAGGGATGGCTGGTGCGCTCACTGGCTGAGCGCGGTGCAGACGCTACCAAGCCAAGGGTTGCGATCCCCTTACCGGTCACGAAAAAATAAAATAAAATAAAATAACTCAGGCAGACCAAAAAGAATAAAAAAGAAATTTTAAAAATGAAGAAAATCTAAGAGAGACAGCAGACAACTTTAAATGCACAAACATCTGAATCATAAGTATCCCTGTAAGGGAGGAAAAAGAAAAAGGCATTGATAATATTATTGAGAAAATAGTGAATGAATTAATAGCAAAAAGCTTCCCAGGTATAGAGAGAGGCACAGACCTTCAGATTCAGGAGGCTCAAATATCCAAAACAGATTCAATCCAAATTGATNCACCAGAAAAAATGCTTGCTGTCATTTAAATAAGAAAATGATTTTGAAACAAAAAAATATTCTCCCTATATGACAGAAAGTACATTTAGAATAAAGATTGCATAGCTTGGATTTGCTTTCCATGTTCAAAAGCTAAATCACACAATCAGACATACAGAACTACTTCTCAATGTGCCCCATGGATACTATTTAGACAGAGTTTGTAATCCTATGTGTCAGAGTTCATCTCAGAACATGGAAAACTTGAGATTTTTTTTTCATTTTACTCTTCAATGTTTAAATTAAGTCTTTCATGCTATATATTAATCACATTTTGAATGAATGAAAGAACAATCTTAAAACTACCCTTAGGGCATCAGAGTTGGGGATATGTATGTATGGAAAGGTTAACTTATTTTCCAGGCTACCAAGATGTCAGCCCTCCTTATTAAGGGAGAGCAGCAAATTGAGGTGATGAGTAGTTACTGAGCTTCTTACTTTAGCTTAGATCTTAATGCCTCTTTTGGTGTTCTGGGAAAATGTTTAGGCAAGTCTTTTATCGGTACTCTCACATGACAACAAGATCTCCATGATATAGAGTGTTTATAAACAGTGTTCCTAAATAATTCTTAGAAGTGTTAGAAAACCTAAAGTCTTTAGAGTGTGATATTACCCAATTCAGAAAATAAATTACTAGATTAAGTAATTAATGTAAATATTCAATAGATCACTTATTTTGAGCCTGTATTAGGAAAGTTGACTTAATCAAAAAGTAGTACCCACTACAGATGCAGCTGACAGCACTACTGCCGCATCCATGAGAAAGCCCTGCTGCCATCAAGGCCTGCCAGGGGTACCACAGATGTAAGGGAGGCAGTTCCAGCTTCTGGAGCCTCTGTTGCCACCATGAGATAACCCTACTGCTGCTGGAGATATTGCAAATGTGAGTGAGGCAGTTGCAGCTGCCTGCACTGCTGCCACCCTCGCAAGATAACCCTGCTGACACTGTGGACACCACAGACATGAGAGAGGCAGTGGTGACTGCTGGCTCGCCTGCCACGCACTTCCTCCCCCCCCCCCCCCCCAGGTAACCCTGCTGCTTAAGAAAACTCAGTGAGATACAAGAAGACACATTTAGACAACACAATGAAACTGAGCAAATCTTTCAAGGATATGAAGGAGGAAATATAAAAAGATATTAATGCTTTAAAAAAGAATGTAGCAGAACTCATGGAACTGAAAGAATAATTCAATGAAATAAAAAAACACAACTGCGAGCTTAAGCAGCAGATTAGAACAAGAAGAAGAAAGAATTTCCATCTTGGAGACAGTGTCTTCAAAATAACTCAGGCAGGGCCGGCCCCGTGGCACACTCAGGAGAGTGTGGCGCTGGGAGTACAGCGATGCTCCCGCTGCAGGTTCGGATCCTATGTAGGGATGGCTGGTGTGCTCACTGGCTGAGCGCGGTGCAGACGCTACCAAGCCAAGGGTTGCGATCCCCTTACCGGTCACGAAAAAATAAAATAAAATAAAATAACTCAGGCAGACCAAAAAGAATAAAAAAGAAATTTTAAAAATGAAGAAAATCTAAGAGAGACAGCAGACAACTTTAAATGCACAAACATCTGAATCATAAGTATCCCTGTAAGGGAGGAAAAAGAAAAAGGCATTGATAATATTATTGAGAAAATAGTGAATGAATTAATAGCAAAAAGCTTCCCAGGTATAGAGAGAGGCACAGACCTTCAGATTCAGGAGGCTCAAATATCCAAAACAGATTCAATCCAAATTGATCTTCTCCACAGACATTATAGTCAAACTGGCAAAACTCAAAGACAAAGAGGGAATCCTAAAAACCGTGAGAGAAAAGCACTGGGTCACCTATAAGGGAGTCCCCATCAGACTAACAGCAGACTTCTCAACAGAAACTCTACAGTCCAGAAGACAATGGGATGATACATTCAAAATACTAAAAGAAAAACACTGCCAGCCAAGAATACCATACCCAGCAAGGCTATTCTTCAGGAATAAAGGAGAAATAGTATATTTCCCAATCAAACAAAAACTATGAGTGTTCACCATAACACAACCAAGCCTACAAGAGATCCTCAAGGTGTTGCAGTGCACTACTGTGAACTGGCAGGGAGAGGCAGGAAATACTGAAGCTTGTGGAAGGAAGCAGAGTTTATTGATGTGTCAGCACTGGCTCAGCACACTACTGTCACAAAGGCTGAGCCCCGAATGCAATGGGGCTGTTATTTTTATACTATAGAATTTCCGGGTTCTTGCAACAGGGCGAGAGGGGTGATCTTATGTGGTTATGACTCTATCTCAGGGTGGGAAATTAAAGCAGGGTGGAAGGAGGGTGGAAAATTCTGTTACAGCAGTATGTGGCAGCTTCAGTGTAAGACAAGGTGGGGATGCAGCTGCAGCTGGGTCTGTGTGACATCCAGGCATGGGTCTTGGTTACAGAATAGCAAGACACAGCCAGGCAAACATGAGTGCCACAAAAGGAGTCCTGCATCTGAAATCTAAAAACCAAACATCCCTACCATGAATACAAGAAAGAACAAAACCCAGTGGTAGACCAATATACAAATGAGAAATAGAAAGAAACTGTATCATACCACCTCTCAAGACCAACAAACACCAAAGACAAACAATGAAAGAGAAAGAAAGAAACAAAAGATATTTAAAACTTCCAAATGAACATCAATACAATGCCAGAAGTAAGACAGTACCTTTCAGTAACAACCCTAAATTAAAATGGATTAAATTCTCCACTCATAAGTCATAGACTGACTGATTGGATTAAAACACTAGATGCTACTATATGCTGTTTACAAGAGATTTACCTACCATTCAAAGACATACACAGACTAAGAGTGAAGAGATGAAAAAAGGTATACCATGCAAATGGAAATCAAAAACAAGCAGGAGTAGCTATTATTATATTGGATAAAATAGACGTTAAACCAAACCATAAGAAGAGACCAGGAAGGCCACTATATAATGATAAAGGGATCTATCCAGCAAGAAGACTTAATAATCTTAAATATATATGCACTCAACATCAGATATATAAAGCAAACACTATTCAACCTAATGAAAGTGATAGACCCAAATACTATAATAGTTGGGGACCTGCGCACCCTTCTCAACATTGGAAAGATCATCCAGCAACAAACAAACAGAGAAACAGAGGATTTAAACTGAACTATAGACTAGTTGGACATGGCAGATATTT
>NW_007734808.1:57761-59196 GCF_000696425.1 Galeopterus variegatus
AACATCAGGGGACAAAAATGTGATTGTCTCAATAGATGCAGAAAAAGCACCTGACGAAATTCAACATCCCTTCATGATAAAGACTCTTAGAAAATTAGGTATATAAGGAAAGTACCTCAATACAATAAAAGTCATGCTGACAAACCCATGGCCAATATCATCCTGAATGGGGAAAAGCTGGAAGATTTTCCCTTAAGAATGGGAACAAGACAAGGATGCCCACTCTCAGCACTCCTTTTTAACATAATATTGGAAGTACTAGCCAGAGTAATCAGGTGAGAGAAAGAAAGAGCATGCAGATTAGAAAATACAAAGTCAAATCGTCTCTCTTTGCAGATGACATGATCCTATATATAGAAAAGCCTAAAGACTCTACACAAAACCTTTTAGAGCTGGTAAACAATTTCAGTAAAGTTGCAGAATACAAACACAAAATGCAAAAATCAGTAGCATTTTTATACTCCAACAGTGAACTAGCAGAAAAAGAAATAAAGAAAGTAGTCCATTTGCAATAGTAACCAAAACCATAAAATAGGTAGGAATATATTTAATAAATGAGGTGAATGCTCTCTACAATGAGAACTGTAAATTAATGTTGAAAGAAATTAAAGAGGACACAAACAAAGTAGAAAAACATTCCATGCTCTTGGATTGAAAGAATTAAAATTGTGAAATTGTCCATACTACCAAAGTGATCTATAGATTCAGTGCAGTACCCATCAAACTGCCAATGACATTCTTCACAGGAAAAAAAAAATCCTAACATTCATGTGTAACAAAAAAAAGACCCCAAATAGTCAAAGCAAAATAGTCAAATCCTGAGCAAAAATAAGTAAATAAATAAATAAATAAAGCCAGAGGCATAACACTACCCAACTTCAGATTACACTACAAAGCTCAAGTAACCAAAACAGCATGGCACTGGCATCAAAGGAGACACTTGCACCAACGGAATAGAAGAGAGAACCTGGAAATCAACCCACAAACTTACAACCAACTGACTTTTGACAAAGGCACCAAGAACATACAGTGGGTAAAAGACCAATAAATGGTGTTGGGATAACTGAGCATCCATATGCAGAAGAATGAAACTAGACCCTACCTCTCACCATGTAGCAAAATCAAGTCAAAATGGATTAAAGACTTAAATATAAAACCTGACACTGTAATACTCCTAAAAGAAAACATAGGGGAAAAACTTCCAAAAGTAGGACTGGGTAAAGACTTTATGAATATGACCACAAAAGCACAAGCAACAAAAGAAAAAATAAACAAATGGCATTATATCAAACTAAATATCTTCTGCACAGCTAAGAAAACAATTAACACAGCAAAGATAACCTACATAGTGGGAGAAACTATTTGCAAACTATGCATCCAACAAAGGATATCCAAGATATACAAGGAACTCAAACATCTTAACAGTAAAAAAACC
>NW_007734808.1:59625-75882 GCF_000696425.1 Galeopterus variegatus
CATCCAACAAAGGATATCCAAGATATACAAGGAACTCAAACATCTTAACAGTAAAAAAACCAAAATAACCTGATTTTAAAAAAATGGACAAAGGAGCTGGATATGCATTTCTCAAAGGAATATATACAAGTGGCAAATAGACACATGAAAAAATGCTCAGCATCACTCAGCATCATTGAAATGCAAATCAAAAACTCATTGAGATATCATCTTACCGTAGTTAGAATGGCTGTTATCAAAAGGACAGAGAGTAATAAATGTTGGTGAGGATGTGGAGAAAGGAGAGCACTCTTGCACTGTTGGTGGGATTGTAAATTAGTGCAGCCATTATGGAAAACAGTATAGAGGTTCCCCAATCAACTACAGATAAAACTGCCATATAAGCCAGCAATTTTACTGCTGGGTATATACCCAAAGGAATGGAAATCCTCATGAGGAAGGGATATCTTCACCCCTTATTTATTGAAGCTCTATTTACAATAACCAAGACTTGGGACCAGTCTAAATGTCCATGGTTGGATGACAACATAAGAAAATGTGGTATATATATGTACAATGGAATATTACCATGCCATAACAAAAAGAATGAGATACTGCCATTTGCAGCAACATGGAAGAACTTAGAGAAAATCATGTTAAGAGAAATAAGCCAGACACAGAAAGAGTAATATGACACTTCCTCTCTCATAAGTGGGACCTAACAAAAGTCCAAGTAATTTTTTTTAAAAAGATACAGCAATCACAGTAATATGTTGAACTTTCAAAGGAGAGAACAGATCTGAGGATACCAGAGGTGGGGAACAGGGAGGGGCAGGGAGTTAAGGAAGGAATTAGTAAAAGTCCACAAAAAATGATTACATTGTTTAATGCTGAATAGACAAATTATCCTGATTTAAGCATTATATATCGTACACAGGTATTGATATTCAACTCTGTACCCCACAAATACATACAATCAACTATGTCACAATAAAAAACAGATAAATATATAAATAATTTTTAAAAAATAGTACTAATGCATTTTTTATTAGTCCAAAATTAATTATCATCATGGTAAAGAAAGTCTACTGATTCATATTAAGTATTAGACAAAATTACATTGTTTAGACTTTTCTTTTCCTTTTGAAATCCACAAAATTTGGGGGTTGTGATTACAATTATCTTACATAGTAATATAATACAATGAAAATGATTCTGCAACCACACAAAGTTGTATTAGTATATTAGTATTATAAATAATGAAAAAAAAGAAAAAGTAAATAAATGAAAGAAAAAGAAAGCATGGAAAGAATAGAGAAGGAAATAAAGAACATTATTTCCAGAAATAATTCAGGGCATCTCAAAAAAAAAAAAGTGGAAGAAGAAATTTACTGTTATCTGTTCACCAAGGCCATCTTAATTAATCAGCCTTTTAAATGTTCATATTTTATCAAAATTAAAAATAATTACATTAAAATAAGACATTTTAGTTACATATAATGAAATTGAAAAATTGTAGTGACTCAAAATCTAGAAGCAATAAAACACAGAAAAATTATAAATTTTGCTACATAAAATTTAAAAAGAGTTTGTATGGCCGAAAAAAAAGAAAAAAAAAGTGAAGTCAAAGAGTATCCTTAAAATATAAAAGCCCTAGAAAATTGTGTAAAAACATTCAAGGATCTTGTAGAATAAATATCAAAAGTTATAAATAAACAATTCATATAAAAATAAACACAAATGACCCTTTAGCATATGTGCCTGATAAAGTACACTTTAACTGTAAAATCAACATGATAATTAAAGTGGCAGCTAGGAGGTATTGTCAGGGAGTAAGTTAGTCATGAGCAGGTGGGGAAAAAGGGGAACAAAAATTGACTGTGCCCCCGATATGCCCTTTTGCCTGGGATTCTGCCCCAATCCACCCCTTTGCAGGCAACACAATGGAAAGAAAACCCACAATTTGACCACAGGGGCTTGTCAGGGACTTTCTAGGTAAAGAAACATGCGGAGAAGGAACATTTTGAGACCTTAAGTAACCTTGGGTGGTGCTAATGCTTATTATTTTTACACACATATGCAATCCATAAAAACATATCATTATAACAGGATGAATTATGGGTAGGTACATGCATATTAGAAAAAAGATTATATAACCCCAAATGTCAATCGAGGGTGTCAATCAAGCTTAAAATGCATATGCAAAAGTAGTGGAATAAAACAGATATGAGTTTGCATGTAAGGGCCATTCACTCTTCAAGGGAATAGCCCACATCTCTCTTGAAGTGTTTCTTTCCTCCTGTATTTCCTATACTCATTAAAGCTTTACTATTGCTATTGATTTGGGTGTCTGATTCTTCATCAACCCGAGAAAGAACCGAGTCAAACTTTCATCCCTGGTAAAATTAACACCCCTATTTTACAAAAAGGAAAACTGGTTTAGAGCAGGTATCGCATGAACTTGATCCAATGAACAGAATTTAGAAAACAGGAGTTCCTTATATTTGATTTATTCCAAAGGCACTCACGTGGGAAAGGTAGAGTAGACATACTTTTGCCTCTTCCTCCCACTTAGTACAGCTAAAATACCAGAGCATTATATATAAATTAAACAAAAACATACTCTTAAATGTGAAGAGAAGGAGGCAGACTGGCTAGGGTCTAAGGACCCAAGAAATGACAAGATGGTGAGTTCCCTGGGTCTTCTTTCTACCTCATACAACACAGAGTCTATGTGTGTTGGAGAAGTCAGTCAACCAGTAAACACGAATGTGTGCAGACAAAAACAAACAACAAAAAAAAAAGAGAAAACTACTTTCTTTTGCCAAAGGACCAAGCTCAAAAGACAGAAAATATTTATTTATATGATAACGATTCAATTCAAACCTCACACCACAGACACAACTGCAACCAGCTTTCCCTCTGCCAGCAAAGGCCTAGTGGAGAGCCTAGATGTACACACATGTCCTGCTCTAAAGAATGCTCCTAACTACACCCCGACTCATGGAGGTGGTGTCAAAGAAGTCTGAGTGGGGAGGGAAATGTTTATTTCTGCTAGGTGGTAATAAGCCTGCCTCTGCCTCCCTTGCAACAAAAGTGTTATTGCCAGAGGGTGGAGTGGAATTTCAGGCTCCGGTCATGGTCGTCCAACATTCTTACGAAAAACAATGAAACCGTGCATGTTATGCTAGTTTTGAATATATATATGAATGTTCCATGCTGAAATATATTTAAGTAAAGAAAAAGTCAAATCATATTTAGTAATTATTATTAAGGGTTCTTTGTTGTTATACAAAACCTTTTAAAACACACTACATTAGGGCTGGCCCGGTGGCGCTCCCGCTGAGAGTTCGGATCCCATGTGGAGACCGGTTCCAGTAATTATTATTAAGGGTTCTTTGTTGTTATACAAAACCTTTTAAAACACACTACATTAGGGCCGGCCCGGTGGCGCTCCCGCTGAGGGTTCGGATCCCATGTGGAGACCGGTTCCCACTCACTGGCTGGTGGCCCGGTGGCGCTCCCGCTGAGAGTTCGGATCCCATGTGGAGACCGGTTCCCACTCACTGGCTGAGTGCGGTGCGGGCGCAACACCGAGGGTTGCGATCCCGTTGCCGGTCAGTAAAAAAGACAAAAAGGAAAAAAAAAAAAACACAATACATTAGATATATTAGGTTACACACACACACACACATATATATATACACATACACACAAGATGGTCATATATGAGCATAACCAATACATTAGATATATTAGGTTACACACACACACACACACATATATATATACACATACACACAAGATGGTCATATATGAGCATAACCATCATAAAGATATGTGAATGGGTGATTGTGGCATTGAATAAGTTTTCAAGTGATAGCATTATGCATGGATTTTAAAACTGCTGTTTATCAACTATCTCTAATGGAGGATGTACTCTGTAAAACTATTCCAACCACTCAAAAAGTGGCTCATGTAATAATAAAGAATGAATGGGAAAGATGAATGCTAAGAGATCATGATTTTTCTTTCCTAAACTGTGATAGTAGATAAAGGTAATATGATGAACAATATATTATACCTGCTATTATATAATAATTATTGCTGTTCTTTTTTTTTCTAAAATATATTTCCTCATACTAGAAGGTATTCTTTTTATATCCCAAATTATGCCTTCTTCATTTATCCATTTCTAATATATAGTAGAGTCTAATAAATACGTTTTAATGATTGTACTAATATACTTTCTATTAAAAAATGCTATTTGATCTTCATGAGGAGCAAGAAAAACAACAACAGATCCTTTTCATTGCTAAGGGTAGCACCAAAGCTGAGAGCACTGGTCCTTGTTGCAGGTTCCCTGCGTACAGAGCAAGGCATCTGGTACAACGCCCAGCATGGAATGAGCGTGCAGGAGTGTTCACTAAACAAGGCAGCTCTGGTTGCTGAGGGAGTTGCTCTTCGTACTCTTTCCTAACTTGCTCTTTCCTAAGAGTAGGTGAGTTTCTAGGGATTCCTCAAAAGGAATCACCTGGGATTTTACAGTAGTCACTTGAATGGGGAAAGGAAGGTTAAAGGGAACAAAAAGGACCAAATTGACCCTCATCACAATTCTGCCAGAGAAGAGCCATAGTATGTGTGTGATGCGGGGTGGAAAGATCTTTGGGACAAGACTACAGGAAATCCATACCCTATTACTTGTCTCGAATATCTGGGTCTTGGCTTCTTCATCTATGCAATGAACAGACAGTGTTGAGTGATCTCAGAGGATCCTTCTTGCTTTGAGATTCTGGGAATTGTGATTACTACTACTAATCAGAATACTAATTACCATCTGTTAAGTACTCACTATGTGTTTGGCATAATGCTAAGTGCATGTATTTCTTTTTATTTATTTAGGCCTCACAACAACTCTATGAGGCAGGTAATCTTATTGTCATCCTATCTTTACGAATGAGGAAGGTCACACGGCTAACAAGAGGTACAGTCAAGATGCAAACTCATATCTGTCTGAATCTAAGACATGCATTTTTAAAAAATGTGTTTACTATATCTACATATTTATTGTTTTAATAATTTATTGAGGTGAAATTTACATAATTCAAAATTAACCATTTTAAAATGAACAATTTAGTGGCAATTAGTGTATTCCTAGTGGTGTACAACCACCACTACCACCTAATTACAAAACATTTCTGTCCCTCCAAAGTACATTGTATAGTATATGCCTGTATTGAAACAACATACTGCATACCTTACCCCACAAATATGTCCAAGTATATGTTTAAAAAATTTTAATTAAAATATTCATTCATTAATTAAATACACCTTACATTCTAACACCAAAAAAAAAAGAATGAATTAAAACCCTGAACCATTAAGCACTTTCTCCCTATTACCTCTTCTCTCAGTCCTTGGTAATCACCAATCTGCATTCTGTTTGTACGGATTTAACTATTTTGAGTATTTTATATAAATGGAATCACACAATATGTGTTGCTTAAAACTATTGAATGAATAAAACTAGGTTTGTAGAATTTTTTAAATCTTATAGCTAAATACTTTTGACTCAATGTGGCTACAGACAGAGCCAAAGGTCTCCAAAATATGCAGAATTTCTCAAATCCCTACTAAGCAAAGCAAAAAAGATTTCTTCTGATGTGTTTATTCTGCTTTACTAGAAAGGAGTGCTTAGAATTCTCATTTTGTGTTTCCAATATAAGATTTTCACATCTCATCATTTATGTGATTTTTTTCCCTTTGTCTTTTGAATCTATTTTTAAAATCAAATTTATTTTCTGTATAACTGATATAGTTTTACACAAAAAAACTATGCTCTTCTCTGACTCCAATAAAAATGTTAATTTTGTTACTGCACTTTAAGTTTCTAAAGCATCTAATCTTACTTTCTTTTTATAATGGCACATTTACTTTATGTGGCTTTCTGCTATGATTGCATGAAAGCCATAGTATTTTGCACCTATCAGATGCTAAACAATTTTCTAAAGTATTTTTTAGTTTTTGTATTTGCAAAAATTCAATTCAATTAAAAAAATACTTTTACAATAATCTAAACCCAACAGATAAGAGGATAAGAGGTTACAATTTAGTCTTAACTTGAATCATTTATGTAACAAATATCTATTTTATAACTTATTTTAGAAGTAATACTAAATTTTTAATATTCTTATATAACTTATTTTTAGAAACATTATTTTTACCCAAACTGATATAAACATTCACATGATAAGTTGAGCATCTTGAAGACACTGTATCATCAGCATGCACACTGGCTGAGCTCACACACTGGCTTTCAATAATAGTAAGTATTATAACAGTGTTTCAATATAATTGGCTACATGTCATTGTAACTTACAATAGCTATAGTTGTTCTAACATCAGACCAATATCGCAATAAATAAGCCTGGAAGACACATTGACATCTGTTATCTTAACAATTATAACTTGCTTGAAATTTTTACTTAAGAATTTAACCTGTATGCAAGTTATCTTTTCAATTTTTGCATTTATCTCCAACACACATTTTATTTAGATCTTGAAATCCATAAACTAATCAACCAAATAAGTGAATAAAATTACTTTTATCTTTATGAGGAAAAGTTTGTAATTTATTTAGTAGAAAATTTAGGTTGGTAAGAACTGAATTGAATTTTCCAGAGTATTTTAATATATATATAAGGCTTTATAAATGCTCAAAGTATTTTCAGAACACCAAGAGCTAAGTGTTCACAAAATAAATAGACTTTGTGAATCTAACTATAAATGTAGCCGTTCTCACTATAGTGGACTGTTTAAGCCAAAAAAGGACAACACAACTGAGAATGCACCATTGTGATGAAAACAGGATCATACTAAAAACAAAGGAGATAATTCAATTGAATTTTAAAAATCACCTAGTTTCACTATTACCATCAACTTAAATTAATCAGACAGTTATACAGACTTTGGTTTCACAATGGGAGTTTGTTTAATAAGAGACATTGAAAAAAAAAATTTCTGATACTTCTCTCGTAATCTTGACTATTTCATATAAGAGAAACAATTATGCAAGATTTCACTTTCACATGTCTGCAGGGGCTGATCGAGAATAGAACACTGTTTTTTTGTTGTTGTTGTTGTTTTGTTTTTAAAGGGATGAGGGAGAAAGAACTGGAATGAAATCTGCCAAGTACATTCAAAGTAGTTAAAAACAAAATATGAAGCAAACACAAATTAGTCTGAATGGCAGATCCCACTAGCTGTCCATACCTATGTGATTAATAGGTAAAAATATCTCTACACTAGAACATAAATGACCAGCAATTGAGTTAATCAAAACTTGATTTTGCTCTTACAAGCACTTTGCAATTATGTTACATAACATTTCGCTTGCACAGACTTTAATGAAATATTATCATTTAATAATTTTAGA
Source organism: Galeopterus variegatus (assembly GCF_000696425.1). NCBI lineage: Eukaryota > Metazoa > Chordata > Mammalia > Dermoptera > Cynocephalidae > Galeopterus > Galeopterus variegatus. The sequence goes on from NW_007734808.1 coordinate 67,040, forward strand.
AACACTGGCCATATATTTTAATAAATACAGAATATCTGCATTAAAAGTAGAAAAAACATTGATAATATTGTGGAGAATCTCCATGCCATGACTGACTGGTGGACAGAATTTCATCTGACGTAGCTCTGCCTTGGACCAGTGTAAAGGAAATAATTTACCAGAGGGAAGACATTATAGCTAAATCACATAAATTATAAGACCCATTGATATTATTAATGGAGAAATACCTTAATATCAAGAAAATAAAGAAGTTTCAATCCTCTGCTTGTGTGAAACAGCCCAATAAAACAACATTTAAAGACACTTTTACTCTTCATTAATTCTAAGTCTTTAATATTATCTTAAATTTTAAGAAAAATGAGTCTTATCATCTAGAATCAGCTTACTGGCTTTATTTAACCAACCTATTTGCCGGCAGCCCCTATGGAGGAAGTAATTCCTAAGGAGAAAAGCAAACAGTAAAGAAAGATGGAACCATCACAAACATTGAAGTGAGTCTATTGCTTCTTTTATGAAAGGAGAGTCTGCCATTTTAAAATTCAAATGAATGACCTTTCCAACATATTGGAAACATAAATACATAAATAAATAAATGGGAACAAAGAGGTGAGTTTTATAATTCCAATTGTAGAGAGAAAAACAAAAATCCTAGGTCTGGGCCATAAAGTAAGTCTGAAAAATTTTACAAGAATTGAAATCTTCCAGATGGTCTTTGAAAACAATGGAATGGATGTAAAAAAAAACCAACAGAAAATAATGTGTAAAAAATCTGTAGACACCCAAAAATTAACACATGGACTTCAAAATACCCCAGGGATTAAATAGGGAATGGCAATGGATAATACAAAATGTCTTGAAGAAAATAAAAATGAAGAAAGCCTATATTAAAATTATATAATACAGCTAATACTTTGTTCATAAGAAAGTTCTTTATCTTAAATGCAAATACTAGAAGTGAAAAAAGACTGAAAACCTAAGACTGGAACTCACATCTCAAGAATCTAGAAAAACAACAGAAAATAAACACAAAAACAGTAGAAGGAAGAAAATGATGATAAAGAAAATCAGAAATTCAAGAGATAGAAAAGAAAGTAGAACACATGAACAAAGACAAATGCTAGTTCATTGAAAGATTGATAAGACTGTCAAACTCCCCCCAAAATCAAACAAAAAAACTTGAATATAGTATCAATAACAACAAAAAAAATGAAGTGAAATGAGACAAACTGCAAGGAAAGAATGAATTGCTACTTACTGTATAGACACATGAAACATAATATATGTATGTAAAGAACAATTTTAAGTCAGTAAATTTGTCATTTTTAACACAATGGGAAAAATTTCTCAAAAAAAGCAACTTATTAGTATTGAAACACCTACAAAATATGCAATCTGAAGAGACCAATATGTATCAAAGAAATTGAAGCTATTAAGTAATACATTTCCATAAAAATATTTTAAAATGAAAAGTACTAGTCAAATAAAATCTTTGAATAACAACAGAAGGCTCTTTTCCAAATGATTTTATGAGGCTTTTATCATGATATAACAATTCAATAACAGGAACATTACAAGAAATAAAAAATATCAACTGATATCTATTGGCAATATACATATACATATCCTAAACAGAAGATGAGCATAGTTTATTAAAAAATAAAATGCTGCTTTAATATCTGAAAATTAATTAGTATAATGCATCAAGCATATTAATGTAAAAGTGAGAAATGTATGATCATTTTAATGGATATAGATAAAAATAATAAAATTTAACACCCATTAATGATAAAGTCTCCTTGCAGACCAAAAATATAATGAAATGAAACTTTCTTAATATTATAAATAAATGCCACAAAAACCTAAGTATGGTATTAATGATAAAAATACTAAAGGATTTCTCCCTCAGTTTAGAAAGCAATCAAGCATAGCTATTGTTATTATTCCATTAATCACTAAATTGAAGGCCCAAGATAGTGCAATAGGCAAGAAAATAAGTTAAGGTATAACAACTGGAAAGAGAGAACTAAAACTGCCATTGTTTTCCAATGACAGAATTGTTAATCGACACATCTAAAAATTTATAGACAAGCTATTATGAATTTAGCAAGGTCTTTGGAGAAAATCACAACATACAAATCAATTTTATTTCCATTTTTCAAAAATAATTACAAAATTAATTTGTCAAAAGTGACAACATTATTTTCAAAGTCATCAAAGAAACATTAAATGTCTAGGTACATCTGGTAAAGGTTATGCAAGAATTTTAAAACCACAAAACAATTTTGAAAAAAAAATTTCTGAAAGTCTATACAAATGGAGGGATGTATCATGTTTTTATAAGTTTTAATGCCATACAAATACCAGACGTTTCTAAACTGATCTATATTTTCAATGAAATCCCTATTTAAATCCCAGCCACTTTTGGGGGGAACAGAAGAATGAGAAACATTTTCTAAAATTTACCTAAAATAGCAAATGGCCAAGAATAGCCATAGCTGTCACAAAGAACATAACTGGATGACTTACACTATCAAAAATCAAGACAAAATAGAGTCTAAAAACAGACCCCAAAATGTAGATCCACCTGAAGTATGATAAAGGCTATATTAGTATATGGCAGGAAAAATATAAACTTTTAAATTAATGTGTCTAGTTACTTAGATATCCTTCTTTAAAAAAGTTTCCTTGATTTCTATTTTAAACCATATTCCAAGAATATGTATTTCAGAGAGACCACAAATCTAAACATAAAAGATAAAGCCATGTAGTGTCAGGTCTGCCACCAGCTGACCCAAACAGCCCTTGCCTTGCTATCAGTCTCTCCCTCGGTGTCCCTTCTGGTGGGCGGGCAGATTGCCCAGATTCCTCTTTCCCCAGTCCCCGCTGAGAGGAGATGGAGGAAGAGAGCCGTGAAGAGAGGTGAGCACAGATGCCGGCCCCAACCAGCCCATTAAAGGACACTCAGACGCGGAGGGGGTTCTGTCCAGCAGTTCCATTTATTATCACACAAGCACTTGCTATTAAAGGCAAATAGGGAAGGGAGGTTTTTACATCCTCCAATCAGCTTAAAGGTTACGAGAGCATGCATCCTGTCTCAACGCCTAGCTATGGCAATCACGCAGTGTTCACGAGCACGGAAGCGCGTATTTGGCCAATAAGGGCTAAGGCAAGGTTCCCGCAGACACTCCCACCCTACTTCCTCCCTGAGCCATGTTAGGCTGCCACATTAATACACCCTTGTGGGCCCATAATGGCGTGGCTTGTAATGTCACTTAAGGTGGTGTTAGTTTTTAAGGCCCGACAATGTAGAAGGAAATATTGGTGAACATCTTCATGACATTGATATAGGCAAAGTTTTTTTCAAAGAAAAGGACTAACTATAGTGAAAAAAATACTAAATTGTATTAAGATTAAGAATATGTATTCATCAAAATATATCATGTTAGTTTTTAAGGCCCGACAATGTAGAAGGAAATATTGGTGAACATCTTCATGACATTGATATAGGCAAAGTTTTTTTCAAAGAAAAGGACTAATTATAGTGAAAAAAATACTAAATTGTATTAAGATTAAGAATATGTATTCATCAAAATATATCATTAAATATGAGAAGAGAAAGCACAATATGGGAGCAGGTATTTACAGTACCTATACTCCAAGAGGGACTGATTTCCAAAATATATAAAAAGGGCTTTTGAGATCAGTTATAAAATGACAGATTGTCCCCTGAGAAAAAAGGGCAAAAACATAAACAAGTAATTCACAAAACAGGTTATTCAAATGGATAATAAGTGCATAAAAACATGTCCCTAACTCTCTTAGTAATAAGGCAAATATAAGATAAGAGATAATACCACATTTCCAACACAATCAGTAAAATAATAGAGAGTGAAAGACAGGATACAGACAAAATGTGGAACAAATGGAACTCTCATAAACAGCTGCGGAGTAAATGGCTACAATTTCTTTGAAAAACCGTTTGGTACTATTCACTAAAGCTGATCACAGGCTTAACTATGGCAAGCAATTTTAGTTCTAGGTGTATTTCCAAAACAAATGGGTACATATATTCATGAAAAATATACATATTAAAATGTTCATAGTAGTATTATTAATAATAGTGTACAATTAGAAACACCCAAATGCCCATGAACAGTAGAATGTGTAAACATGTTGCAGTATTAAAAAAAATAATAGTACGTAGAAATGAAAATGAACTATAATGTAAATGAATCTCACAAACATAACTCGATTAAGATAAAATTCAAAACCAGGCTAAACAAATCTATAGTTCTGAAGTCAAGATGACAATAAGGTGGCGTGAGTTTAGGGGGTTGTGATTGATAATAGAGCATGAAGCATCTTCGAGGATGTTTTAAATGTTCAGTTTCTTGATCTGAGTTCTGGCTACATAGATTTTCTTACTTTGTAAAATCACTGATCTTTACCCATACAATAGGTACACTTGTTTGCAGTGGGTTATCCTTAATAAATAGTTAAAAACATTTTGCATAGTAGTACTAGTATTAAACAGATTAAAATATTAAGAATGTTTTGTGTGAGACAGAGTCTGTACATCATTCTTACACCTATTTCAAAGATTGTTTTACTAACAAAATCAGTGTTCTGTGAGATGTTAAGAAATGTCCAAAGAGAGATATATATACTCAAACATCTACTTCTTGGTGAATGATAATTAATATTCTCCTATTAAAAACAATGATAAATTCCAGTGCAAGCATAGCTATTTAGTTTTGCTTAACTTCAAATTTTGCAAAATTAATTGTCAGTGAAATATATATTCCAATATTCTCTATTTAGACCTAGAAGAATTCAAATTATTTTAATAAATTTTGAAAAATACTACACTTTCTAAAACATTCTAAAAAGTTTCCAAGTAAGGAAAAAGCTACAGATTGGGATAGCAGTTTACAACATCCTCTGTCCATAAAGGCTTCGGTTGAAATACAGTTTGCTTTCCTCGCAGTGGCTTAAAATGAGGGTCACACTTGATAACTCTAGTCATACAAATTAAGCCCTAGCTTTTATAAATAATTACTGTGACTTATGGCTTTTGCACTCATATAAATAGGCTACAATTTTGTTTTCTATCAGTGAATTCAGTCTGACTCGGAACTGCTATTCACTTGCATCATTTGTAAAACTAGATCTCAGGTCTACCCTAATTTTCATCCTGTCCTGCAAGGACCTGATTCGCCTCTCTGGCTCTCTCTACTTTAGTCACAATGGCCTTTTAGTAGTTTCTCAAACAATCTAGGCACCCCTCTCTCCTACTTGGGGCACTTGTACCTGTGGCTCCCCTTGCATGTGTCTTCCTCACAATTCCATACTCACATGTCCTGCACTCTCATTTCCTTCATTGTGTTCAAGCACACGTTACCTTCTTAATGAGGACTTACAATCTGAAACTACAAACCTTCAACATTCCCTGCGGCTACATTTCTGCTTCATGTTTCTTCACAGCGCTTATCACCATCTCGTATACATTTTATTTATGTATAATTTGCTCCCTTTCTTGTCCTCCCAAAGGTACGTTCTCAGCACCTATCATAGTGCCTGGCACAGAGCAGGTGCTAGATGTATACCCAAGGGGCTTCATACCAGGTCCTCAATCTTTGATTTTCAAGGTTTGAATTGACAAACCCATCACTCTACATGGTACTCAGAAAGTATTGGCTGTCTGCAACCTATATGCAAACTGTCAAGCACTGAAAACTTTTGTTCGTTACTTATTGTCGTGATTACTCAGATTGTTTACTATGCTATTTCTCTCCCCACACTTGCCACTGCCTTGGTAACTCTACTTAGAAACAAGTTGTAGTTCTTCTGCTCTTGGGTCCCAGAGATCTCCTGCTCTTTCTCTTCTCAGCCATAGTTTAAAATAATTACTTTATAATAATATGTGCCTTTTTAAAACTATTATGAAATTTTGCAACCATCTAGAATTATACAAGATACAATCACCTAAAATTATACAAAATATAGGTACCATCCAGCTTAAAAAATAAAAATCTTATAGAAATAGCTGAAGCTCTCTGAATATCAATGGCTGACATCATCCTCATTCCTCCTTTCCTGTGCTGAATTTTGTGCTTATCAATCTTTTCTAGGTTTCATTCTAATACTACATAGTACACATACATAAATAATATAGAGCATCAATTTATTTTGCATATTTTGACTTCATTTTACTCTTATGTTATTGCACTTCTCATTTTACAGTTTCCGTATTTCCCTCATTAGTGCTGGTTCATGTACCATGATTTCTCTGCTATTTATATTACCCAAGTGCTGTTGTTGGAAATTATTTGCTTTCTTTCTCTATAGTACAATACACTCCCCCATTTCACTGACTCTGGAACTTGGCATCTATCTTGCTTAGGCCAGTTGTCTCCAAATAAAAGTGATGTACACTACTTCTGTGCAAAGAATTTTAAAGGTGGTGCAAGTTTCTTTATTCATCCGGAAATTATTTGCTTTCTTTCTCTATAGTACAATACACTCCCCCATTTCACTGACTCTGGAACTTGGCATCTGTCTTGCTTAGGCCAGTTGTCTCCAAATAGAAGTGATGTACACTACTTCTGTGCAAAGAATTTTAAAGGTGGTGCAAGTTTCTTTATTCATCTTGCTCCTGTGCGTCTTGCCAACCCAAGAGCATCTTCCCGGTAAGGGCTGTCTCTGAGCCAGTTTCCTGGAAAGAAAAGACACATGGAGCATGTGTGAACTTGGCTTGCAGCATGGAGCAGAGTCATAAAAGCACATCCATATTGGCTGACACATAACCTGTGCAAGGAATAACTTTTTATTGTTGTAAACCAGTGATGTTTGGAGATGATTATACAGCATAGCATGCCAAAATCTAACACATGTGTATTACGTACTTGTATTAGCCCATTCCTGTTGCTTATAAGAAAATACCCAGAACTGGGTATTTTATAAAGAAAACAAAATTTATTGCTTACAGTTTCAGAGGCTAGGAAGTCCAAAGTCCAGGAAACACACCTGGTGAGGGTCTTGATAGTGGTGGCAGTGATGGCAGAGTATCACATTGTGAAATGGAAGAGCAGAGAGAACAAGAGAGACTAACATCTACATTCACTCTCTTTTTAAAGCCCTTAGAACCATGCCCCTGACCACCATTTTTATTCTACTCACCATGGCATGGTCCTGCAATCTAAACTCTTCAAGGCCCCACCTTTCAATAACCATAATAGGATTTTCCACCCTCAATAGTTACACTGGGGATTAACCTTTGAGGGAAAATTCAACGCAAGGAAGTACCATTAAACTAATCTGACTAGTACTATGGGATGTTACAGTGTTTTAATATTGTATAATATATCCATTCTTCTGATTAAGGGCATTTAGCTAAAGATATTATAAACAATTCAAAAAAAATCCACATACTTGTGTCATCTTGTGCATATGTGCAAAATTACTTCTGAGTTATATACCTAGAAGTAAAATGAAGAACCATAGATAATTGTATACTCATCTTTATTAAATGCCAAATTGCTCTCCAAAGTGGACATGAAAACAATATAACTTTTGGCAACCAGATTGACACATCCAGTTTCTAATACCTAAGGAAAATTTGACAATATTTTTATTTTTTATCAATGTTATAGGGTGCAAAATGGAATCTAACCTTTGTTTCCCTGAATAAAACTGCAATGTGTGTTTAGGGCTTCTCTTTTTTCATTCTACTTAAACTAGCAGAATGTTGACATATCAGTTAGGGGTTGTGGGGAAAATAGAATAATTTAGTCAGGCTCCCTCAACTCAGGTCCGGTTGGGGGTCGAGCAGCACATTTCTTGTAAACAAGTTGTGTGTGGGTGGAGTTAGCACAAGTGTGCACCCATGTATCTTTTCAGTTTTGTTGCTATAGTGTGTTCTTGAGTCTGTGAAGCAGAAGCTGGCTGGCAGAGTTTGGATCTAAAAATAGAGCATGTTTACTCTGCTGGCAGCTGCTCAGTTTCAGTTTTCTTTGGACTTTGCCAGTAGCAGTTGAGTTCCTGAGTTTCTCTGTGGACTGCTTAGCTTGTAGATAGGTGTGCTGAATAAAGACTATTCTTTGTTCAACCAAGGCACCAAGGGCCTTTTTGCCAGTTACCTAGCTCACAGACCTGCATATGAAGGGTTTGTGGATGGGCTCGAGGGGTCTGTGAGCTCCAGACCCAGCCCTAGCTCTACAGGGGTCTTTTGGTTAAACATGATTAATTTAGGCCGGGGTCATGTGCTTTATCCCCTGGGGCAGAGGGCAAATGGTCATGTATAAAAACTTGAGAACTGAGAGTAACAAAGGCTAGATCCTCTAATAAAACATGTGACTGAAATAGGAAAAAGGATAGGTGGTATATAAAAGGGAAACAGGAAAAAAAAAATATATATATATATATATATATGCAGTATATATGATTTTCTCCTTAAGTGGAGAAGGAAACTGAGAAAATACAAAAAGAAACTCAGATACAGACGTTTGCCCACTCCATGACAAAACTGTGATAAATGATTGTGACAAACATTATTTTTAACAAAATTTCAGGATTTTCAAACTCATTTTCCCCCAGGGGGTCAAAAAACTCTATTCCATCAATAGTGAAGTTTCTGTCAAAGTAGAGCTGGTTTAGAACATTGCAGGCTCACAACCCAGACTGTTCGTTTGAATCTAGGGAACCTTTTAAAAAATGATAGTGCCCATGCTCCAACTGTGAAGAGTTTGAATAAATGACTTTAGGCTCAGGTCTAAAAGTGGCAGTAGGGCTGGCCCGGTGGCGCACTGCTACAGTGCGCCGCTTGGGAGCATGGTGGCGCTCCC
>NW_007734808.1:76882-85287 GCF_000696425.1 Galeopterus variegatus
CGCTCCCGCCGAGGGTTCGGATCCCACATACAGACCGGTTCCCGCTCACTGGCTGAGCGAGGTGCGGGCACAGCACCGAGGTTTGTGATCCCGTTGCCGGTCCCGGTCCAGTATGGGCGCGACACCGAGGGTTGCGATCCGTTGCCGGACACGAAAAAAGACAAAAAGGAAAAAATAAATAAATAAAAAAATAAATAAAAGTGGCAGTAAATATCAGGTTAGCAATGACAATGTTTCAACAAATAACTCTATTAAAATATTCTAACATATAAAAGTAGATATAATAGTACAATAAGTTCCATTAGTCAAATTAACCAACTCATGGCCAATTATGTGACACCCATGCTTCTAGTCACTTCCACTCTTGATTATTTTGAAGCAAACTAAGATATCATATACAAAAGTTCATGGAAAGATTTGTATTGTCTTTTAGTTCTATTTTTTCATCCACATTTTATTTTTGTTGAAAAAAGCAAGTTGGCTATAGTATAGGTTTTTTTGCAATCTGTATTTTGCCAGTTGTATCCTTGTTTTATTGTTCAACATGTTCCAGGTAAATTGGTTGTCAGATATACAGGCATGGTGAGATTCAAGTTAAATTTTTTTGAGCAAGAATATTTCTTAGATGGTATTTCATACTTTCAACAAATGGAATATAAAAACTGATTATCCTTCCTCTTGTGATAACAGTCATCAGTGATCAATTTCTAAATAAATTATTTCTTTTTTTTTTTTCCTTTTTGTCTTTTTTCGTGACCGGCAACGGATCGCAACCCTCAGTGTCACGCCCATACCGGACCAGGACCGGCCACGGGATCACAACCCTTGGCGCTGCTCCCGCCCCTCGCTCAGCCAGTGAGCGGCCAGTCTGTATGTGGGATCCGAACCCTCGGCGGGAGCACCACCGTGGATCATTAGGGGTTAAAAATGTTGGACTTCCATCATTCCTTCTTAATTTTTATGTGAAATACTTCTTCAAAAAGCAATTTCCCCATCAACATTTAGATTCTCAGAGGTTTAGTTTGTATAGGAAATATAGTATATATGTTTAATATTTCTCTTTATTTGCTAGTTTTCGAAATGTTAAGTTGTTTGCTTAGCCACCACTAAAGTGACAATTACAAACTCATAGATTTAAAATATTAGATGTGTTTCAATTCATTACAGTTGTTATTCTTGTTGAAACTCAAAGTTTTCCATTTACTGCCCATGGTTGATTTCTCTTGCTGGCTTCTCTGTAGTTTAAACAATAACACCAGAATATTTGATGGCATATTTTTGCATGCTGGTTTGGCAAGAAATTCTGTGCTCATGTTGAAAATGTCCTGAACTACACATGGTATCAGTCAATTTTTCTATGTAACCCTGCTTCTTTTTTTTCTTTTTTTTTGTAAGTGAAGGAGGACAGGAGAGAGAAACAATGGCATTTAGAGAACATAATCTAGGCATTAGTGATGCTCATTGTTACAGAGTTTGTCTTTTCTGGAGACAAAGATAGGAAATATATTTATTTTATGAAAGATTATATACATCATATAATTATTCTTGTATATTCATTAATACAAAACTTTACTTGTCCTATAATTTTGTATCTGTGCCTTGTTTATCCTATACAGAAAATTACAGCTTGCTATTATTTTCTTTAGGCACCACTATTATTTATATTATTCCACATTAAAGTCAAGGCAGTCTCAGAATAATGTGATAGCTACACTGTCAGCAAGAATTGGAAATAGTTTAAAATGTTTTTGTAATTTTCCCCCTTGAAGATCTACTATGAAGTTACATTCAAATTACTATATTTTAACATCTGAAAAAATTCCTCAGTATGTATAATGACAACACTAAATATACTAACATTAATGTTTCATTTTATTAATGTTTTAGGGATTGAATTTTAACAATATTTAATTTGTAATTATAAAAATTATTTACATGACTTCAAATCAAATGTACTAAACAAAATAAGCCTAAGGATGTTCAGTTTCTATCCTGATTACCTCCAGACTGTGCACTTGAATTACCTCCTCATGTGCAAGCATTTCTTAAAAATAGTTTGGTCACTTACTCATACTGTGTGTGTGTGTATATGTATGTGTGTGTGTATATATATATATATGTAAATTATATATATATATGTAAATTATATATATATGTAAATTATATATATATATGTAAGTTATATATATGTGTAAATTATATATATGTAAATTATATATATATGTAAATTATATATATATATGTAAGTTATATATATGTTTTAGATATATATATATATATATTTTTTTGTCTTTTTTGTATATAGATTATCTCTCTGTATATTCCCATTCATAGGTAAATAGTGGCATATTACACACACACACATTAATCTACCTTTATAATTATATCTTGAAGATAACTTCATAGATCATATATAAAAATACATCTCATTCCTTTTAAGGGCTGCCTGGTACCCTGTTATGTGAATTGTACTGTGGCCTGTTCAACCATTTTCTGATTAATGAATACTTAGACTTTTCTTGGTCTTCTGTTTAAGTGCTGCAAAGAATAATCTGTGTATACTAATTATTTTAATTAAAAGGCAATTCAATTGCCTGGCAATTAAATTCTGGCAATTTAACCCTGAAAGATGCCAATACTTACACAGAGTGTTTTGTATTAATACTACAACCTGTTGGAATTAGGGATTCTTTCCCCCTGTTGACTGTATTTGGATTGTTGTAATTGCACTGAGCTAGAATTATTTTGATATCCAGGAGTCAGAGACCACTTCAATTACTTCACATATTAAATTCAGTGTGAAACATTATTTAACTACTACTCACATTTTGACCAGTCCTCTGAATGTAGGATGGAACGTATGATCGCTGAAATGGTACCGAACCCTGGAACTTATGTCGTTGAACACTGGATATGTCGTGGATTTTGACTAAAGCCGATCCCCATTGAGACTACCCCATGGTATTTAAAATACCTTTAATTACTTTCTGCAAAAGAGAAATCACAGGTTAATTATGAAATCCAGACATAAATTTATTTTGCGTTCTTTAGATACAAAGGAAAAATGTCATTTTTGTTTATTTCTAATTTATAAGTAAAGAAAACATATAAAAACTGTGAGAAATTGAATTCTTTTTAAACAAAGAAACTTTAAGCAGGGATTTGCAGGAATTACTTTTTTTCTTCTCTGACAGGGTATATCTAGGCTATTTTTTATAATGGGACACAGGAATTTAGCAAATTTTAAGAATAATGGTTACGGTCTAATAGTCACTCCTGCAAAGAGAAACAATTTCACATGGTCTAGTTAAATTCTCAGGCCAGATCTGAAGGCATTTCTGAGAGTCTCACATAATTGCAAGAAAAATAGAGTAGTTTTCTGAGTTCAAACTTTATCAAATTTGTGTATTAACAAGCCTCAACTAGTTCAGCCTATTTAGAAGCCCTACTGGAAAATATTCAACAAAGTTTTTATATACAGGAGACAACATTTACATACCTAATACATATTTGAAAAAGCATGCATTTGTTTAATATTTTCTTTTAATTCATTTGTGTGACCAACATTGAATATTTATTATATAAAGTAAATTCTTAGTAACAGGATTCTAATATATATCATTGTTTATAGAGGAAATAAAATTTTAATTACAACTATTATGAGTGCTAATTTTTAGCCATTTTCTAGAAAACAATCCAAAACAATCCAAAAATTATTCTGTAATGATAGCCCTATAAAACATATTTTATCTTCTTTAATGGTATTGAGAAGACTGTTTTTTATCTAAATGAAACTTTTAGTGTACGAAAGTTGGGTAGGAATTATTGTTTCTTTTTCTATTCTTTTGAATTCTTCTCTTGAAATATTTTTCTTAAGTAACTAGGTTTTTATCATATGAATGCAGTGACTTTTTTAACTAATAGGATTTTCCTTCTAATATTTGACAGTTAATAGGTATAAAAACAAAACTGTGGAGAGAGTCTAGCCAGGTTAGTATAATGCACATTTATGAATATTCTATGGGTTTATCATTTTTTTACTTTTATCTTTCCAATAAGATATAGTTTATACTACATGATTCATTAATTTATCAATCCACTTTAAAATTGAAGGAGATATACTATTACCATCATGTCGTTATTACTAATGACAAGAATAATAATTATTCTTTTTTTGTTGGTTATAAATTTTCATGAGATACAAAGCTGATTGTCACCCCTCGTGCCCATGATGTGGGGGCCAGATTCATACTGGCTATCTACCCATTACCACAAATCGCATTTGTACCTCGTGTCCCCCACCTAATTATCCCAACCTCCCTATCCCTCGCCCCTTCCTCCCCACTCCACTTTGTAGCCCAAGGAATGTGCTCTCCCTCTGCAAGTCCAATGCACTACTGAAGTTTTTCTTGCCTTCCTTCTTTCTCTCTTACCTCCCACATCGAACTAGCACATGCAGTATTTAACCCTCTGTGCTTTGTTTATTTCACTCAACGTCAGTTTCTAATGTCCAAGATCACTCTATATCCACAATGTTGAAACACTGATCCACTTATTTTTAAAAGCTGATACATTAAAAAATAGTCAATTTGTCTGGTTATCAGGTATCAGATTCTTCTTCCTTAGAAATTTGCAGTAAGAAAAAATAATTTTTCCCTTTTATTTAATGAAGTCTTTCAGCAGATGTAATCAAAGTGCATTATTAGGAGGCTATCAGCAGAAAAAGATAAATTAGTTGGTAGATGATGACTTCGTAACCTGCAATTATACACATAAATAAATTAGAACTAAGTGAAGTATTATCAATCTTTATGCACATTACAAAATTGAGAGGAGCATTAGCACAATGATAGTAAATTAGTTTGCTGAAAATCAGTGATGTTAGATTTACTAAGATGTACAACTTTAGAAATGGTGACCACAGAATGAAATGCTAAATGTCTTCCCCACCCTCACAAGTTTATCTCACACTTTATTTGACCACAAAACAATTGAGAGCCTTTGAATCTAACAGGCAGTTGCAATAAGAGGCAATTAATGATTTATAAAAGGGGATCAACATTCATGTGTAGTTTACCTTACTGATTTTTCAGAGTAGTACATATTAGTCAAATGAAAATAGCACAAAGCACTACTAAAATAATTTCTCTATATGCAGGCTTAATAATCTTTAAAACACAAATAATCTAGTATTAAGAAAGCCTTTGAATTTCAGAAAAATATTATAATTCTTTTCCATGATTCCCCTGAAATAATAAAGATTATACTATTGGATAATGAGAAAGTTATCTATTTGGTTATTAAAAGTAACAGAAAATTTAAAGAATAGCTTACTAATTCTTATAAATGTTTTCACATTTTCTTATTCACCTCAGTAATTTAGATTTGCATATACAGTAATATTACATACTCCTGAATGGTATGATATATTCTACCTATGCTTGGTGAAGTAATAGAATGCTTAATTAATCATAATACTATAGAACAGGACTGACACGAAACTAATTGTCCGGTATGAGAACTTAACTACTTTCAGCTGTATATTTGGGGACTCTATTGATTATATTTTATAAATGAATAGTTGTGATAAAAATCTATATGAGAGATCCTGCTTTCAGTTCCCCAAACTGTAGCAGACTGCATGTGTGACTATTGCCTTTATGCCTTTCTGAATTTTCTTTTTCTTTTCTTTCTTTTTTTTTTTTTTTTTTTTTTTTTTTTTTTTTTTTTTTTGTTGACCGGTAAGGGGATCGCAACCCTCGGCATGGTGTTGTCCGCACCACGCTCAGCCAGCAAGCTCACCGGCCATCCCTATATAGGATCCAAACTCGCGGCCTCGGCGCTCCCAGCAACACACCCTCCCGAGTGAGCCACGGGGCCTTTCTGAATTTTCTAAATTTGATTTAAAAAAATTGAAAATATACAACTTTATTTTTTATTATTTTTATAGGATTCCTGTTATTAGTGTTACAATAGCATCCACACAATTTACTTTTTGTGTTTCCTTCTTTGTCTCCCATTGGCTATTTTCCTTCTCAGAATCACATACGTATGTTCTGAGATTTATTAAATGTAATACATCACTGGCGTGTTTCTTCACAGATCAGTTAATATCTGCTCCTTGCCCCCATGTGATGATTATTCACTATGTATTTTAAAGTAAAACGTCTGGATTTTCATTAGAATATTTTAAGATTTTTGTTGCTATTATATAGAAAAACAATTGATTTTGGCATATTTTCCTTATATACTGTATTCTTCCTAAACATACTTAATAGCCCTATTGTTTTTAAAGTATCTTCTTTAGGATTTTCTATTTATCATGTCATTTGCAATAATAAGACCTTATTTCTTCCTTTATATCTTCATGTCTTTTATTAATTTTTCTTAACTTATGGAACTGGTTTCTGCCTTGAGTACAATATTGAACAGAAAGAGCAGCATCTTTGCAATTCTGCCAAATTTATGAAGAAAGCATGCAATCTTTCACCATTAAGTATGATGTTAACTGTAAGTTTTCCATAGATAACTTTTACTAAATATAGGAAATATCTTTCATTCCTACTTTGCTAAGTTTTTTTTTTATCATGAACAATTTTTAATGATGTCAAATAATTTTTCTGCATCTATTGATATAATCTGTAGTTTTTAGCTTTATTTTATTAATAGGGATCATTATATGGATTAACTGTTTAAATGTTAAATTTGTACCGAATTCCTGAGATAAGCACCACTCAGCAATGACGTATTATGATTCTCATATATTTTTATATCATTTGTGAATATTGCTTTAAGGGTTTTTGTATTTATATTTATTAGTTCTAGCGCTTGGTAGTTCTCTTTTCTTGAAATGTTTTTACCTTGTTTTGGTAGCAGAACAATATTGATGTCATAAAATTAGGTGGAAAGTGTTTAATTCTTTTTATTTTTTAAAAGAGATTATGTTGGATTATTATTTCTTTCTTAAATGTTTGATAGACTTCACAATGAAATCATCTGGGTCTGAAATGTTTACAGAAGAGCTTTTATTAGTCTTTAATAGTACAAGCCTATTACTTAGGCTTTTTTCCTATGTATTTTTTTTTTTTTTTTGTCCTTTTTGAGACTGGCCGCACTGCGCTCAGCCAGTAAATGCCCCGGCCATCCCTATATAGGATCCGAACCCACAGTGGGAGCGTTGCTGCGCTCCCAGCACCACACTCTCCCAAGTGCACCATGGGCTTGGCCCTTTCCTATGTATTTTTTAGTCAACATCAGTAACGTACTTTTTGACGGAATTGTCCATTTCATCTAAGTTGTCAAATTTATAGGCAGAATTTTTCTCACATTATGCCTTTATTGTTCTTTTATAATCTCCCTTTCATTCTTGAAACTTGATTTGTAACATGGTTCTTTTCAAGTCAGGATAGAACTTTGTGAATTTTAATGTCTTATTTTTAAGAAATTGTACTTAATTGAATTTTTGTTTTTTTTAATAATTTCCATTTTTTTTTTAAAATTTCTGCTTTTACGTTTATTCTTACCTTATACTTCTGGTTTGATTTGCTTTTCTTTTTCAGTCTGTTTAAGGTAGAAGTTTTAGTCATTGATTTTAGACCTTTACTGTTTTCTAATATAAGCATTTAAAGCTCTAAAGTTATCTTCAAGCACAGTTTTAAGAACATCACAAATATTTTGAAATGTTAGCTTTCAATTTTATTCACTTAAAAATATTTTTTTATCCCTTGTAATTACTTCTCTAAACATTGACTTATTTAGAAGGATGTTAAGTAATCTCTAAATATTAAAAGTTTTCCTGGCATTTTTATGGTTTAGTAGTTTAATTTGTTGAAAAACATACTTTTTTATTATGTTGATGGCTTTTTGAGACATGTTTTATGTTCTGGAATATGGTTTATCTTTGTGAATAATCCATGTGAACTTGAAAAGAATGTGCATTTTGTTGTTTTGGAGTAAATTATTCTATAAAAATCAAGTAGATAATAATTCCACTTACATGAAGCATCTACAATACTCAAACACATAGAAGAAGAGAATACAATAGTAGTTACCAGAGCCTGGGCATGGAGAAAATAGGGAGTTGTTCAATAGGTATGAAGTTTCAGTTATGCTAGATGAATACATTCTAGAGATCTACTGTACATCATAATGCCTGTAGTTAACGATATGGTGTTGTGCACTCCAAAATTCGTTAAGGGGGTAGATTTCTTGTTAAATATTCTTACCAAGCACACACAAAAAAATAAAAACAAAAAGATTTAAGAAAACTTTAGAGGTGTTGGATACGTCTATTTCCTTGATTATGGTAATGATATCAAGGACATTTGCATATATCCAAACTCATCAAATTGTACACATTACATATGCACAGTCAAATCAAGATATATCAATTATACCTCAATACA
>NW_007734808.1:85531-87219 GCF_000696425.1 Galeopterus variegatus
AACACATAGAAGAAGAGAATACAATAGTAGTTACCAGAGCCTGGGCATGGAGAAAATAGGGGGTTGTTCAATAGGTATGAAGTTTCAGTTATGCTAGATGAATACATTCTAGAGATCTACTGTACAACATAATGCCTGTAGTTAACGATATGGTGTTGTGCACTTCAAAATTTGTTAAGGGGGTAGATTTCTTGTTAAATATTCTTACCAAGCACACACAAAAAAATAAAAACAAAAAGATTTAAGAAAACTTTAGAGGTGTTGGATACGTCTATTTCCTTGATTATGGTAATGATATCAAGGACATTTGCATATATCCAAACTCATCAAATTGTACACATTACATATGCACAGTCAAATCAAGATATATCAATTATACCTCAATACAGTTAAAAGTTAGTTAGGTACAGGTTGTTGACAGTGTTGTTCAATTCTTCAATAATCTTGCTGAATTTGTCTCTATTTGTTTTATCAATTACTGAAAGGGATGTGAAAATCTCCAACTCTAATTGTGGATTTATCTGTTTCTCCTTTCATTTCTGTCAATATTTACTCTGTATATTTGATATTCTTAAGATAATTTCTGGTAGACAGAACCTAGTTAGATCTAAAAGATAATCTCTGTCTTTCTAATTGGAATTTTGAGCCCATTTCTATCATTATTAAAGCATCATTAAGGTTGGGATCAATCCATTGACTTGCTATTTGTTTTATGTTTTCCATCTCTCTCTGTTTTTGTTTATTTTTTACTATTTTCTTGCCTTCTTTTGAAATTTTTAAGTATATTTTTAGAAATCCTATTTTAATTATACTGTTGGCCTATTGCCTATACTTCTTTGTTAAATTTTTTCAGCAGCTACTCCAGGGTTTAAAATGTGCATATTCAAATTATCAAAATCTACTTTTAAATAGTATTATGGCACCACATATATACTGTTCACTCTTTATATTTTTGTATTTCCCTTCCCTCATCCAGACCAAATACTTTTTTAAAAATTATTTTTGCTTTAAATAATCAATTACTGTATATTAAAAAAAATTAAAGGAAAATGTTTTCAATATTTGCCATTTTCAGCTCTGTTCATTCATTTCAGGAGCTCCAAATATCCACATGGCATCGTTTTCCTTCTGCTTGTACTTCTTGTATTACAAATCTGTTTGTGACACATTTTCTTGACTGTTGTCCAAAGTTTTTATTTTACCTGGATATTTTCACTGAGTATATAGTGCTTAGTTGTTAGGTTTTTCTTGTTTTATTTTTTCTTTTACCTCTTTGAAGTTATCAATCTTTTTTTTTTTTTTTTTTGCTTGCACAGGAAAAAGAATTAGAAGTCTGTCCTAATTCTTACCCTTGTTTCTCTGTATGTAGAAGGGTACTTCAAAAAGTTCATGGAAATATACATACTATCTTTTCATTCCATTATTCCAAGAACTTTTTGAAGTGGCTTCACATGTCTCAGTCATTTTCCTCTGAAAATGTACTGTGCTACACTGTAAAATTGTACTGCGGAGGCATATGTCTCTAAAAATTATAAAATGTGTATTCATAAAATGATGGTATACAACAGTTCATTGTTGTTCACCTCCTAGTTTTTACTAGAAATCAAGGTTATTAGAAGTTAAAATTCCTGGGGCCGGCCCAGTGGCGCACTGCTATAGTGCGCTGCTTGGGAAGCGTGGCGGCGCTC
>NW_007734808.1:87451-87909 GCF_000696425.1 Galeopterus variegatus
AAATGTGTATTCATAAAATGATGGTATACAACAGTTCATTGTTGTTCACCTCCTAGTTTTTTCTAGAAATCAAGGTTATTAGAAGTTAAAATTCCTGGGGCCAGCCCAGTGGCGCACTGCTATAGTGCGCCGCTTGGGAAGCGTGGCGGCGCTCCCGCCGAGGGTTCGGATCCCACATACAGACCGGTTCCCGCTCACTGGCTGAGTGAGGCGCGGGAGCAACACCGAGGGTTGCGATCCCGTTGCCGGTCCCGGTCCGGTGCGGGGGTGACACTGAGGGTTGCGATCCGTTTGCCGGACACGGAAAAAGACAAAAAGGAAAAAAAAAAAAAAAAGAAGTTAAAATTCCTGGGCCAGCACGGTGGTGCACTGCTACAGTGCGCTGCTTGGGAGCGCAGTGGCGCTCACGCCGAGGGTTCGGATCCCACATACAGACCGGTTCCCGCTCACTGGCTGAG
>NW_007734809.1:0-4058 GCF_000696425.1 Galeopterus variegatus
CCCGATGCTGACCCCGGGGCGCCCAGCCCCCGCCTTTCCCAGCCTCAGTCTCCCTACCTGTAAGATGGGGGCAGTTCGCCCTGTAGGGTGTGGCTGTTTACACGCACTGAGCCAGTAGCTGGGGACGAGCCGGTGATTTCTCAAGTGTTCACTGAGCGCCTGCTGTATGCATAGTGCCGAGGATTATGGGGGGGCCACTACCCCAGGGCCAAGGATTGCTGCTTTATCCCGTGTGACAAGTGAGGAAACCGAGGCACAGATCGGAAGGTCACTTGCCCAGGGTCACTTGGCTAGAGGCTCGAGAGGTCACAGAAGCAGCATTCAGACGTGGGAGGACGAGATGAAAAGGGGATGGCCGGTTGGCACCACTGTGTTGTACCACCAGGGCCAAGGGTTCGGATCCCCTCACCTGCCAGCCGACAAACAGAAAAGAAAAAACACGGCTGTCGCATTCAGGGACGGGGGGGCGGAAGGGGTCCAGAGGCCCCGTGTTGCTAAGGAGGGTAGTGTGGCCCAGACCTGGGCCTCGCCTTGCTCGTCTTCCCGCTCACCCAGCCCCAGCCCCAGCCTCTTCAAGGGCCTGACACAGCGGGCCTAAGAGCTTTGCACTTGCCGTTCCTGTGCCTGGAACAGACCCCAAAGGCGCCCGCAAACCCGTCTGCTTCTCCTTCAGNAGCAGCATTCAGACGTGGGAGGACGAGATGAAAAGGGGATGGCCGGTTGGCACCACTGTGTTGTACCACCAGGGCCAAGGGTTCGGATCCCCTCACCTGCCAGCCGACAAACAGAAAAGAAAAAACACGGCTGTCGCATTCAGGGAGGGGGGGGGCGGAAGGGGTCCAGAGGCCCCGTGTTGCTAAGGAGGCTAGTGTGGCCCAGACCTGGGCCTCGCCTTGCTCGTCTTCCCGCTCACCCAGCCCCAGCCCCAGGCTCTTCAAGGGCCTGACACAGCGGGCCTAAGAGCTTTGCACTTTCCGTTCCTGTGCCTGGAACAGACCCCAAAGGCGCCCGCAAACCCGTCTGCTTCTCCTTCAGGCCTCGGCTCCAGCGTTCCAGTGTCACTTCCCCTTAGGGGTCCTTCCTCTCCCTGATTGTCACCTCTACCTGGAGGCCTTCTCTGGCTGTCACCTCCTCCAAGAACCCCATCATCTCCTCCGAGCGTCCCTTCCCCCCTAGGCTGTCATCTCCTCAGAGGGTCCCTGCTTGCCCTTCCCAGCTGAAATAGCTCCCCCCCCTCCAGTGGGTCCATCTCATTTCCTCCTTCCATCGTCTTCATAGCAGTGAAGCTCAGAAATCACTCCTTTAGGGCCAAGCCCGTGGCGCACTCGGGAGAGTGCGGGTTCGGATCCTATATAGGGGTGACCGGTGCGCTCACAGCGATCACTGGCTGAGCGCGGAGCGGCCGGTCTCAAAAAGGACAAAAAAAAAAAAATTGAAATCACTCCTTTATAGTCACCGATTTTCTGGTTTATTCCCCATTTCTCTGACATTGGGGTTAGAACTTTGTTGGGAAAATAGAATAGTTTGGTCAGGGCCCTCTTCCTTGGGTCCGGTTGGGGTGTGTGTGTTTCAGCATCCTTTGTAAGCAAATTGTGTGTGTGTGTGTGTGTGTGTGTGTGTGTGTGTGTAGCTAGTGCGCAAGCGCACCAATGTACCTTTTTAGTTAGTTTTTTTTTTTTTTTAAGATGACCGATGAGGGGATCTTAACCCTTGACTTGGTGTTGTCAGCATCACACTCTCCCAAGTGACCCACTGGCCGGCCCTCTTTTTAGTTTTGTTGCTATTCTTGTGTTCTTGAGAGAGAGAGAGCTGGAGAGGGAGAGAGGAGGAGAGAGAGAGAGTTAGTTTGGTGAGGCAGGCGGGTGGACATCTGCCTTGGGCGTCCGCCTGGCACAGCCATGCTTTCCAACCTGTGGCTCCAAGGACCTTTTGGCCGGTTACCTAGCTCATAGACCTTCGTGAAGGGGTCTGGTGACCCAGCCTGGCGTGTGAGGGGTCTGGTTGACCCAGCCTAGCATATGAAGGGTTTGTGACCCAGTCTGTGAATGGGCTTGAGGGGTCTGGGAGCTCCAGACCCAGCCTTAGCTCAACAATCGGCCCAGTCGGCAGGATTACCAGCAGGTAAAAGAGCCCGACAACCGGCACGGTCGTGGAGCTAGACAACTGGCGTGAGGAACAGGATTAAGAGCACTACAATTGGTGCTGTGAGCAGGATTTCAGGCCTTCGCCTAGCTTTACAATTGGCGTAGTCGGGCAGGATTACGCCACAAACTTCCAGAGCAGGAAGGGTTTCCCTGTTACAGCCACATCCCAGAGTCCAAAACAGCATCTAACACACAGTAGGTCTCCTGCCAGTGTTCATCAGAGGCCAGAATTTCTCCAAAAACAGCCAGAAAAATAAAACTGAGTTTCTGGCCGTGTCCTCAGAGACAGGGCTGGCCCTTGGACTTAGATCACTGACATCTCATTCCAAGAGGCCTCGAACTCCATTTGCCAGGGCACTGAGGAAGAACTGTCTCCCCCCCACCTCCGTCCACCTCCAATGCCCAAGACAGAGTTCTCTGGACTGCCCTGGAGCTCTGTTTGCAAGCTCAGCCCCAAGGTCACAAGCTGCCTGGCTATTTTGGTCTTTGGCAGCCTCAGGTAGAATTCAGAAAATCTGAGAGCCAGCCTGGATCAGCTGTGCCAAGCCAAGAAGGAGGAAAGAGGAGACCAAAACTCGCCCAGAGTTAGGTTTTATAACCCAACTATGTAGTAAGTGCCTGGCGCATGGTGCATGCATTCCTAGAAGCTGGGGATGTGCAGACAGGGAAGCCACAGCAGGTTTCGGTTTCTCCTACTGCACTGAAAAAGAGGGAAAACACCCAGATCCCTGTTACTGGCCAGCCATGATGAAAATAAAACAAAAACAAACAAAAAAATACCCAGAGTCAGCAGTGATGAGGAGAAACTGAGTCACGCACTGCTGCCCCATGTGACTGACGGTCAAGGCTAATGTTCACTGTGTTTTCTTTTTTTAACCTCACAAAACTCTTGGAGGGAGGGTCTATTTTTAACTGATTCAGCAAAGTGAGGAAACTGAGGCCCAGAGCAGCTAAGCCATTTCCTACAGGTCACACACTGGTGGGGGGCGGGGAGTTGGAGCAGAAATAAATGGACATCCTTAGGGAAGGACAGTTGGATCCAAGATATCCTCATTGGCTGCCAAGATGTAAATTCAAGAATAGTCTTTGCAACAATGTAAGCAGGAAGGTGGGGGTTTGGGTGTGGGGTTAGGGAGTGCTAAAAAAAAAAAAAAAAGCAAGATGGTTACATTGGAAAGTCAAGTGCAATGAAGTGTTTGCAGCTGCTGTGCAAAAGGGCAGTTCCTCAAGTTAAACAAAGTTACCTGAGGACCCAGCAGTTCCACTTCCGGACATAGATCCCAAAGAACTGAAAACAGTGTTCAAGTACTTGTACATAAATGTCCTCAACAGCACTGTTCACAATAGCCAAAAGGTTGGGGGAAAAAAAAAAAAAAAGCCAAGCAATGAATATAGGTAAACGAACTGTGGTCCATCCATACAGTGGAATATTATTCACCCACAAAAATGAATGACATACTGACACATGCTACAACATGGATGAACCTCGAAAACATGACGCTGAATGAGAGAAGCCAGACACCAAAGGCCACATGGTATGTGATTCCATTGATATGAAGTGTCCAGAACAGGCACATCCATAGAGACAGACAGCAGATTGGTGGTTGCCAGGGGTTGGGGGAGGGGAGTGAGGAGTGACTGCTGATGGGGACAGGGTTTCCTTCTGGATGATGAAAATATATAAGGTCCCCAAAGTCGTCACATTCAGAGATGATGTTTTCACAGCATCATGAATGTATTTAATGGCACTGAATTGTACACTTTAAAAGTGGCTTAAATGGTAAGTTTTGTGTTATGTGTATTTTACCACAAAAATAAAAAAATAAAGCCAAGTGTGGAACAGCGTTTATGGAATGAAAAACAAATATAAGAGAAAGGAAGACTGTTGCTTTTTGTTGCTTCCCCCCACCCCAC
>NW_007734809.1:5788-7513 GCF_000696425.1 Galeopterus variegatus
GCCCATGGATGAGTTATTTTTCCCTTCTGAGCCTCAGTTTCCCCATCTGTAAAATGGGGATCAAAGAATGTTGGGATGTCAGTGAGCATTGGAGGGATGGCAGGGCTTAAAATAGCAGTATTAGGCTCGGCCATTTAGCTCTCTTGATAGAATGTGGTGCTGATAACAAACCAAGGTCAAGGGTTTGGATCCCCGTACCAGCCGGGTGCCAATAAATAAATAAATAAATAAATAACAATAATAAAATAGGAGTATTAGCATAGATAACAATATCATCATCCAGAATGTCTTCATAGGGCATCTTTTTTGTTTTTTAATGGAATGGGCTGTGTGTTTGCATATGGAAAAATGAGCATGTTGTATTGCTTAGTCAATCAATAAACCCATGGTATATCCAGTCCCTTCCACATGCCTTGCTCTACCCACACGGCCTCCTAACCCTCCTAACAGATGTCACTGCCTGTCTTCATCTGTTCAGGCTACTGTAACAGAATACCTTAGACTGGTAATTTATCTTTTTTTTTTTTTTTTTTTTTAAAGATGACCGGNAAAAAAAAAAAAAAAAAAAAAAAAAAGACACACATAAACATGTTTGAAAATGAATAAAATATCTCAGGAAGGAAAAGCAATATATTAATAACACCTCAGGCCTCTGGGGAGGGGACTAGGATAAGGGGGGTGAGGTTGGGAGTGAAGGGAGACACCCCAACACCTTTGCTCACCACGTTCACACATCAATTACTCACAAATAGGTTCGTACACTTACCTGTTTGAAACGCCACTAGAGTTTTTCTTAAATTGTGGTAAAACATACATAACATAAAATTTACCATCTTAACCATTTCTAAGTGCACAGTTCAGTGGCATTAAGCACATTCACACTGTTTTGCAACCATCACCACCATCCATCTCCAGAACCTGTTCATCTCCCCAAACTGAAATTCCACACCCACTAAACGCTCACTCCCCATCTCCCCTCCCCAGCCCCTGGCACTCACACTTCTACTTTCTGTCTCTATGACTGTGACGACTCTGGGGACCTCATATGAATGGAATCATACAACATTTATCCTCTTATGACTGGCTTCTTTTACTTAGCATAACTTCCTCCAGGTTCATTCATGTCGTAGCACATGTCAGAGATTTCTTCCTTTTTGAGGCTGAATAATATTCCATTGTATGGACAGACCACATTTCGTTCATTCATTCATCTGTTGATGTGCACTTGGGTTGTTTCCACCTTTTGGCTGTTGTGAATATGCTGCTATACATATGAGCATACAGGTATCTCTTCAAGACCTTGATTTCCATTCTTTCAGCCACTAGAGTTTTATAACTTCTTATTTTGAAATAGTTTGACTGACATAAAGTTGCAAAAACAGTACAGTGTTTCCACGAACCCTTCGCTCAGCTTCCCCCGTGAAATGGTTTATCTTACTGAACCATTGTCAAACCCAAGAAATGAATTTAGGTACCACACCTAATTTCCTAGAGCTGTAAAAAAAAAAAAAAAAAAAAAAAAAAAAAAAAAAATTATAAAGAATTGGTCTTTTAAAAAATTTTATGCAATTGTTTTATGGAGAGAGTGGAAGACAACAAATACACGGTGTTTAGAGGCAGCTGGCCTGGGTTCAAATTCTGCCTGGCTGTGGATGTGCTTGAGTGCCCATGGATGAGTTATTTTTCCCTTCTGAGCCTCAGTTTCCCCATCTGTAAAATGGGGAT
>NW_007734809.1:8727-18229 GCF_000696425.1 Galeopterus variegatus
CCGGGGCCTTGGTGTTATCAGCACCGCACTCTCCCGAGTGAGCCACGGGCCAGCCCCAGACTGGTAATTTATAAACAACAGAAATGTATTGCTCACAGTTCTGGAGGCTGGAAGTCCAAGATTGAGGCACCAGCAGATTCAGCGTCTGGCGAGGACCCCTTCCTCACACATGGCACCTTCTGTATGTCTTCACATGGCAGAAGGGGGAAATACGCTCCTCTCTTTTATAAGGGCACTAATCCCATTCATGAGGACTACATTAATCATGTCCCAAAAGTCCCCCCCTCTTAATACTATGACATGGGGGTTGTTTCAACATATGGATTTGGGGGGACACCAACATTCAGATGTAGCACTGCTGTAATGTCACATTTATTTGTGTCACTGTGTAGTCGCCACCTGGCTCTCTAGACTGAGCCCCAAGAAGGCAGGGACCAGGTCTGCCTCAGCTATGGCTCAGCACAGGGTCCAGAACACAGTAGGTGCTCAATAAATGTACTGAGTAGAGCAAAACCCACCAAGTTAGAGGTTTGCTCTGGAAAGAAGCTGCGTTTTCTCTGGCTTTCTACCCCTAGCAGTACTGGGAGGTTTGGGGAGCCTCAGGGGGCAAGGGCTACCCTGAATAACAGCCACAGAGGGTAGGGGAAGCCAGGACTCACGGTCCCTACACCCTGCACTCGGATCCTGCCCCTGGGGACTTGAAAGCTCTCTGGGATTTGCCAGTGGCTGCCCAGCATGGCTTTAGGAGGGAAGGAGATTGGGAGCTTGGGGGAAACACATGGCTCACTTTTGGGGCTCTGTCCTTTTGGCTCCCTCAGAGCAACCCAAACCCAGTTTGGGGACTGCATGGGCCTTGTGGCGGAGGTGGGCACGAGGATGTCTGGGCAGATGTGCAGCTTTTAAAGGGTGAATCCATCTTTATTCTCTAGGTGGTGTCTTGAGATTTGTGAGGCCTTTGGGGATCTCAAGCTAGGAACATAGGAAGTGTTTTTGGTGACTGGCCACCAGCAATGGCTCCTGCACTCATCCCACCTTGGCTGACCCCTTAGGGGGTCTGCTTATCAGTGTGCTCCTCCTCCTGTCCCCCCCTCTCCAGATGTTGAGGCTGGGTCTCGTTTCCCTTGGTCTGTGCTGGCTCACAGTAGGTGCTCAATCAATGTGAGGGGGCAGTGATGCGGGTGGGAGACTAAAGCAGGACTGGACCCTGCAGGCCCTGCGTGCACCTAAAGGACCTCGGGTGCAAGGCAGAGGGGGCAGAGGATGAGCTTCTGGCCACTCCCCTTGTAGAATCTGTTTCTTCTGACTGTGGGATACAGATAAGTACAGACCCCTCCTACCAAAAGGAACTTTGTGTTTTGGTTCACTGCGCTCTAGGAACGTGTTGGCCAAGGCACAAATGACATTTTTGCTTTAGCTCTGGTGGCCAGGGGTCAGAAAAGGCCCATGTGAGGCTTTTAGTTCCCTGGATGGGAGGAGGACATAGTCACTGCCTTGACTAGTGAGGCCTTGACCTGTGAGGGGTTTCTGGCTTCTCAGAAAACAACACAAGAGCTGGCTGGTTGGCTCAGCTGGTTAGAGCCCAGTGTTACAACAACAAGGTCAAGGGTTCGAATCCCTATACTGGCTAGACGTCAAAAAAAGGAAATGGAGAGACACAGACACCTGGAAGTTCTTAGTAAAACCTCACCTGATGCCTCTTTGGTGTCCCAGCCTCCACAGAGTGTCCTCAAGGAGGGAGGATGTGTCAGATCAGCAAACCAGGCCCGGGAGAAGGACAAGAAGAGAGGCCCCCAAAGTGACCGATGACTGTGCCCCTAAGGTGGCACAGCCCTGTCCACCATCCTGAGGATTCTGTAGGGAAATGTTTAGAGGTGCCAACTCTATTCACTAAGGCCAGCAGAATGCATGTCATTGTTTCCTATCATCAGCTCCTAATTAAAAAAAAAAAAAAAATTTGTCTAAAAGACAATTCACTATATACAGTTTATAGTTTTGTACACTGTCTTAATATGAATGGGACCACTTTTCTACGTGAGCCATTTATTTATTTGGCACCTGGCCAGTATGGCAATCTGAACCCTTGACCTTGATGTTATCAGCATCACGCTCTAACCAACTGAGATAACTAGCCAGCCTCTAATTGAGCCATTTTTAACCAAAGCGAAATAACGTAAGTAATATAAAGCATCAAAATACAGCTTTATATAAAGTATACAAAAACAGACATACTAATTCCTGTTGAGACACTTGACCTGTGAGGCATATCCAGGGTTTTTCTCCACATGACAGGTGGGGAATGACGTTATGCTTTTTATAATCCACAGTTGTGTTTTGCCCGTCCACAATATTCAAAAAAGAATTTGCATCTCGATACATTACAGGAAAAACATTCTATTTATGTTCCATTGTATGCAGGAGTATACTTCGCTGGTCTGAAAGAATACGAGGCATACAGTTTTCTAACAATTTTGTTTCCTTGGCTTCTTTTGCCTGGTGGGCTCTGGCAGTTCTCGGGAGCTGTTAACATCATTAGCAGGGGTTTCTACCTGCAGCACAAAACAGCAGCAGAAACCAAAAGAAAAGAAGAGGGCTGGCTGGTTAGCTCAGTTGGTTAGAGCGCTGTGTTATTATTATTATTATTATTATTTTCCTTTTTGTCTTTTTTCTTGACCGGCAACAGATCGCAACCCTCAGTGTTGCGCCCGCACCGGACCGGGACCGGCAATGGGATCGCAACCCTCGGCGTTGCGCCCGCACCTCGCTCAGCCAGTGAGCGGCCGGTCTGTATGTGGGATCCGAACCCTCCTTGGGAGCGCCGCCGCGCTCCCAAGTGGCACACTGTAGCAGTGCGCCACCAGGCCAGCCCAAAGAGCGCTGTGTTATAACACCAGGACCTTACCAGCCAGCCGCCGCCCCCACCCCCCTCTAAAACGAGAAGAGAAATCTTAATGCCCTAATAGCCTGAGATGGCCCTCAATGTTCCACCTGGTGGTCCTTGTTCCACAGGTGCATCTGATGCCCAGAGCCTGGTACTAATACAGAACACATATGGTGCCTTGGTTTCCCCACCTGTCATGTGGAGGAAAACCCTGGCTACACCTCTTGGGTTGGATGTCAGGATTCAAGGAAGAACTGAGCATGTGGTAGGATGCACAGGACCTGGCCATCCTAAGCCCTCAGCCAACACGCACAGCCCCGTCTCCATCCTCCACCTCCTCTTCATACAATGCACCTCTAACATAAATCATTACATGTCTTACGTGTAGTATGTATGAGTACATGTGATCTTTAACAAATAAGTTTTTAATACTGGAATAAGTTCAGATGTACAGAGTCCCCCCCTCTCCTGAGTACGAACAACTTACATTATCAGGGAACATTTATCACAAATAAGAAATCAGCATCAGTACATTGCTATGAACCAACCTTCTGATTGTTTTTTTTTTTTTTTTTTGGCGACTGGCTGGCTCGCAGATCTGAACCCGCAACCTGGTGTTACAGGAAGAGCTCTAAGCAACCGAGGTAATGGGCTAGCCCCATCCTGATGTTATTTGGATGTCATCAGTTCTCCCATTCATGTCCTCTCTCAGGTCAAGGATCTCCACAGCACCCCGCTGCATTCGGTTGTCATATCTCTCATTCTCCTCCAGTCTGGAATGGCTTCTGGGTCTTTCCCAGTTGCTCATGACCTTGGCAGTCTTGGGAGGACTGACCATTTGTCCTACAAGATCCCACAGTCTGAGCCTGTCTGATGTTCTTTTCAAGGTCAGCCTGGGTTATGAGTTGTGGAGGAACACCACGGGGGCCAAGTGCCCATATCAGGGCGCTGTGACATCTACATGATTTATCACAGTGACATCCATCTGCATCACTTGGTTTAAGCTGTGTATGAGTTTCCTGTGATTGCTGTAACAGATGGTCACAAACTTGGTAGCTCCAAATGACAAAAATGTATTCTTGCACAGTTCTGGAGGCCAGAAATCAAAATCAAGGTGTGGGTGGGGTCACATTCCTATGAGGTTCCCAGGAGAATCCATCCTTGTCTCTTCCAGCTTCTGGCAGCCCCTGGTGTCCTTTGGCTTGTGACTGCATCATACCTATCTCTGACTCCACATTTTCTGTGTATCAAATCTCCTTCTGCCTTTTCTTAGGGCACCAATCATTGGGTTTAGGGCTCATCCTTGACCCCAATGATCTCATCTAGAGATCCTTCACTACACTTGAAAAAACCCTTCTCCAAATAAGGTCACCATTCAACCAACTACAGGTGGCATCTGACAGGTGTCTCCATAATCCAAGTTACTATTTTTCCCTTTTCGTACTCTATTCTTTATAATTGAGTCACTAAGTTCAGCCTGCCCTCAGGGGGAAGTGGGAGGAGGACTTACATATAATTTTTAATGACTGGAAGATATTCTGTCTAGTGGATGGACCATAGCTCACTCAACCAGTCCACTGTTGTGAGACCTCTACATTGTTTCTGCTGTTTTAGAATTGGCAATGTGGCTGCAAGGCCTCGGCAAACTGAAGCTGTTCCCTTCACTTGAAAGACCTCCTTAGAATAAATTTTCAGAAATGGATTACTGAGTTGAAGGGTGTGGTACTTTTGTGGCTTTCGAGGCATAATGCCAATTTTTTTCCCCCAGTTAAAAGGAAATAGTCAAGGGTTCAGATCCCTGTATGGTCGGCCACCAAAAAAAAAAAAAGGAAAGAAATACCATTTAAA
Source organism: Galeopterus variegatus (assembly GCF_000696425.1). Classification (NCBI taxonomy): domain Eukaryota; kingdom Metazoa; phylum Chordata; class Mammalia; order Dermoptera; family Cynocephalidae; genus Galeopterus; species Galeopterus variegatus. Next base: position 13,454 of record NW_007734809.1, read on the forward strand.
TTGGACTAAAAGCATAGGAGTACTGGTTCAAGGAATAGGAAAGGATGAAGATTTATGAAGTGTCAAGTACAGTTGAATCCAGGGTTAAACAAGGCCATGACTCTGCCGTGGAAAGATGGGCCATGTCTGTTCCTGACTCAGGTCACCCCAGTTTTGCAATCTCAGAACTGTCCCAGGGAAGCCCTCTGATTGGCAAGGCTTGGGTCATGTGTCCACGATGATGGGGAGGGGAAACTGCTGAACAGCCCCCAAAATAGACCCACGCAAACCCTCCTGCGATCAGAGTCAAGTGGGCTTAGCTGAGCAACGACCACGTGGCACACACCAGGTGGTGATGGAAATTAGCACAGGTACTAAAGTTCAAGGTATGAGAGAGGCAATGATTAGATTGGGGGGGCAGTTAGGGAAGAGTTCACAGAGCAGCTGTGCATTAGTGCAGGTTCTTCCAGTTGCTGGGGACAGACTCCAAACTCCAAGTGGATTAAGCACTAAAGAACAACTTCTTGGATTCATATAAATGGGAAGTCATAGCTATGGTTTCAGGTATAGCTTGATCCAGGGGCTCGACTTCTGTCTCTTTTTTCACCAAGTAGCTCTACTGTCTTGTGTATGTAGGATTCTTTCTGCAGAAACCTTTTTCCAGAAGATAGATCCTGATGGCACTGGATTTTAACTATCTCATTTTAGCAACCGGGATGGTTAGAGCTCTACTCCCTCCCAGCCCTCATATCCTTCCCAGGAGAGAATCTAATTGTCTTGGGTAGGTCATGGGCTCCTCCTCTAACCAATCACTAGGACAGGGGAATGGAGAACTCTGATTGGCCACCTCTATGTTCAAAGGGCTAACAGAAAGCTGCAGTGACTACATTCCACCACACGGGGTCACCCAAGCAGAGTTTTCGACAACGCATACAAGTTTGCCAGTTTGGCAGAAGACACTTTGCACGTAGAAAAGTCTAGAATAGTCAGAATGGAGTAACCCAGCATACAATTTTCTTCCCATTTCCATCACCACGTTGATGCTGAGCCATCTCGTGGACCCAGTTTCTTTGTTTACATCAAGCAACCTTTGCCCTTTGCAAACGAGGCGTGGCTGGGCACCCGGATCCCTCTAACCCAGTTGGCATATTGCTGTTGGCATCTCACCAGCATCCTACACACATCTCAGACCTTTCCAGCCTTTCTGGGCCACCCAGTAGGGCTTGAACTTGGTAATGCTTATTGTGAACACTGGCGTCACTTTTGGTGCCTGGAATACCCGGTGAGCAATGCCTCCCATGGAGTGAGGGGCAGGGAATTCATCTGCAGCGCCTCTTGAATCCACATTCCTTCAACCCTCAATGTTCCACAAGTGGCTTCTTCTTGTAAGACTCCCTGGGCTTTCTCCAACCTCCACAGCCCACTCTACCTGGATGTGGGGCAGGCCAGAGGGTCAGAGGATTTGGATTTTGGGGGAGCAGCCCTAAGCCAATGACAGACAGAACTTGGAGAATAAACACCTCGGCTCCCCTGCACCTGGGGTGGGAGCATCTGCCGCAGGGATCCTTCCCCCCTTGTCTCAGATCCTCAGCCCCACAGGGGCTTCTTGCAATCACCACCTGAATAAGCCACAGGCCCTTGAGTTTTTATTTCAGAGTCAGTTTCCAGGGGACAGCAAAATCCCAGCCTACGTCATGAGTCTGGCAGTTAGATGCTCATTTTCTTTCTTTCATGTTCTTTTTTTTTTGGCAGCTGGCCATACAGGGACCCAAACCCTAGACCTTGGTGTTATAATACTGTGCTTTATTGGTCTTGCATTTTCTGATCCCATAGATTCTGTAAAACCCACCTACATCCTCCCCAACAAATTCCTTTTTGCTCCAGTTGTCAGAGTTGCCTGACAAAATCAATTTCACACTCCTGATCCAGCCAGGTTCATCCTCACAGTTCACTGTTTGCCCCTGAGCAGACCTGATATTCCCTAACTTCATGTTTTTCGTCCTTAAGCTTTCTGCCATTGTCAAGATTCTTTCAGCTCTGATGGAAAACTGAGCTCAAACAGGCCGGAGCAATGAAGAAAACTTCATGGCTCATACAGTGGGAAAGACCAGGGTAAAGACCTGGCTTCAGGCATGGCTAGATTGCCCTTTTCCCATCTCCTTCCTTTCGGGTATTGCCTTTGTTTTGCAAACCTCAGGAAGGACAACTGTTGGTTCAGGGCCATTGGGTGCTGGCACTTTATACGGGCTTCACATCTTATCAGTCCACATGGTAGCTCTGGTTGGCAGGGATGAGGAACATACCTGAGACTCTCAGCTCCTTTGCAGCAGAATTGAGCACCGAGACCCTTCTCCCCTCACCAGGTCCTGGAGGGAAGATTTTAGTGCCCCAAAGCTTCTGGTGTGAGACAGCTGGGTCTGTGGGTTCCCATCCTCTTCCACCCAGGTCTTTGAGGCCTGGTATAGGGGAGTCTTTCATTGAGAAGTAGAGCATCAAGAGTTCCCCAATCCTGCTCCAAGAAGCATAAGATCTTTTTAGCCAGGAGTCATCCACCTCAGACCTGGTAAGAAAAGACTTTCAGGCCAGTGCTGAGGCTTGGGAGGCTGGGAGGGTGACAGTCACTGGGTAAGGTCCCCAGTTGCTCATTCATAAGCCTGAAGGTTGAAGCATGCGGCCAGAGGATGGAACCGTTGATGGGCACCCTGCTAAGCCTCTCCTAGGAAATCAGGCCACAGTCATACTCACCAGTATGTGAAACTACATGCACGATCACCTTGGAGAAGTGAGCTATTCAAATGAACATTCAAAGGCATAAAGCTTTTACTTGTAGTAGATTGAATAGTATCCCCTAAAAAGATACGTCTACGTGCTAACCTCCTAGTACCTGTGAATGGGACCTTAATTGAAATAGGGTCTTAGGGCCGGACCGTGGATCACTCGGGAGAGTGTGGTGCTGATAATACCAAGGCCACGGGTTCGGATCCCATATAGGGATCTTAGGGCCGGACCGTGGATCACTCGGGAGAGTGTGGTGCTGATAATACCAAGGCCACGGGTTCGGATCCCATATAGGGATGGCTGGTTAACTCACTGGGTGAGCGTGGTGCTGACATCACCAAGTCAAGGGTTAAGATCTCCTTACCAGTCATTAAAAAAAAAAAGAACTAGGGTCTTAGCAGATGTAATTAAGTATCTCTAGGTGACAGCATCCTGGATTTAGGGTGGGCCTAATACGAGAGAGTAACATCCTCATAAGAAAAAGGAGAGGAAATATCTGGCTGCAACAATCCAATCTATACCCTTGAAAAGGGGAGTTTAGCTGTTACATAGAAAACATTTATAGTCGGATTACAATGACTTGTATATGCTTTCTTAATTTCAGGAGTGAGAACTCATGTGCGAAGTGCAGGTTATTTTCTTTTCTTTCCTTCTTTCTTTTTTTTTTTTTTTTTTTTTTGTGACCGGTAAGGGGATCACACCCCTTGGCTTGGTGTAGCCCAGCACCGCGCTCAACCAGTGAGCACAGCTGCCATCCCTATATAGGATCCGAACCCGCGGTGGGAGCACTGCTGCGCTGCCAGCGCCGCATTCTCCCAAGTGAGCCACGGGGTTGGCCCGCAGGTTATTTTCTGTTATCCTGAAAACTTCAAGGGCTTTTATGACTATAGCAAGCATGTAGCTTACCCATTGAAAGACAGCTGGATGGGTGCTCATGGGATAGAAGACTAAGCATCTTTCTTCCTTTTTTTTTAAAGGTGACTGCTAAGGGGATCTTAACCCCTGACTTTGTATTGTCAGCACCGCGCTCTCCCAAGTGAGCTAACCGGCCATTCCTATATAGGGATCTGAACCCTTGGCCTTGGTGTTATCAGCACCACACTCTCCTGAGTGAGCCACAGGCTGGCCCAGACTAAGCATCTTTCAGTTGGAGTTTCTGTAAACCATATGGAGAGGAGCATCCTATTTCAAATACGGTGGGGGAAAGGAGTGTTTTCAAATAACGGACATTCTATACTGGTGCTTTGTCTATGATATGAATTGGAAATAAAAATATGCAGAAGTAAAAAAAAAAAAAAGAAAAAGGAGAGGAAGATTTGAGACAAAGAAGGCCATTTGAAGACAGAGGTAGAGATTGGAGTGATGTGTCTATAAGCCAAGGAATACCAAGGATTGCTGAGAGCCACCAGAAGCCACCAGAAGCCAGGAGAGAGGCATAAAACTGTCCCTCAGACACTTCAGGAGGAGCCAACCCTGCTGACACCTTAATTTTGTAATTCTGGCCTCCTGAACTGCAAGAAAACCAAGTTCTGTCGTTTTAAGCTGCCCAGTGTATAGTAATTTATTACAGCAGTGCTAGGAAACTAGTGCATTTGCCTTTTTATTCAGTTACTGTCTCTCTCCCCGTACCCCAGGTGGGCCAGGAATTTTGTGTTTTGTTCATTTCTGTGAACAGAAGCGGGTACACAGTAAGCGTGCAATAAAGAGCTGTTGGATGTCTCACTAGGAGCCTGAGGGGCGACCCTAGGCACATTCCCAGTAACCACGGAGCTTCTCCCCTCAATTGCACACTGGAGACATTAACTGGCTCTGCGCACAGCGTGGAGCCTAGGAGACCGGAAGGGCTTCCCCTGCGCGTGCGTCTTCGCCCACAACGCATCCTGCGCGGGAGCGCTTGCTCCGCCCCTTTTGCCGCACTCGCAGTGCCACTTTACGGCCCTCTCCCTTGTTTCCCGGGCGGGAACGCAAGGGCTCCGCGCCCACGTACCCAGCAGGCCCCCCCCCCCCCCCCCCCCCCCC
>NW_007734809.1:18297-36976 GCF_000696425.1 Galeopterus variegatus
CCCCCCCGCTCTACTCCGCCTGGATTGGTTGTTCATCCCCATAGCTGCGTGCTGATTGGCTCTCATCTCTGTCACTCCCTTTCGGCCTAGTGGCGCGCGGCGCGGTAGCGCTGGGCAGGAGCGTGAGAGGAGGCGGTAGCGGCGGAAGTGGCCGGCGATCCCGGTCCCCGCCGACACCATGGTGAGGGCAAGGCGATGGCGGGGTCTTACCGGGAGGCGGGGGGCGCAGCCGTCCAGTGCCTTCCGGGGGATAGGGGCCGGGGCGGCGCCGGACGAACGTGCAGTCCGAGCCTCGAGCCCCGCCCCCCGGCCCGAGGCGGGGAAACTGAGGCCGGAGAGAGTAGGTGGCTCCGCCGGCGCGCTCAGCGCGTCGGTGTCGGGGGATTTAGGGTTGAACGCATGTGCATCCTTAGCACAGCGGCCTCGCCGCCGTCTTCCCATTTTGCAGATGGGGAAACTGAGGCCAGAGAGAGGAGACCACCGAAGGCCACGGTGATGCAGCAGAGTGAGTTTTCGGGCAGGAGAGGGATTCCGCGCTCGCCCGGCTCAGTGTAACCTCGTAGCTGGAAAAGCTGGAGCGCTGGGAAGTTGGGGCCGGCCTGAGTTCTCGAGGGAAGTCAGTTTGGGGGATGTCAGGGCTTGGGGGCCTTAGAATGTCAGCAGTAAGATCTCTTGCGTGCACCTTCTTATTTCCCGGGTGGAAAGTAGACCCGGAGAGGGAGTTGTTTTCCCCGGGTCACAGAGCATGTTGTTTCAAGGGAAGGGGGCGTTTTGAGCCAGGGGTGGACAGTGCATCCTCCAGTAGTATAGAAGGAAAAACTGAGACTCACCCAGGGCCGCATTGTTCACGGTTGTGGAGGTTCCCCAACGTACAGGTAAGGAGGCGGGCAGCCTCCTGGCCATTAGCACCCAGCCCTTATGTTTTCAGGGAGAGAAACCAAGCCCCCAGTGGGGGAGCGACTTCCAGAGTCATTCCGTGAAACAGCGGGGGATACTGGACCCAGGCCAACGAGGGCTCCCAAGGGGTGGCAGCACATTTCTCAGCCCAGGATTTAGTGAGAATTCCTGCTGAATCTTCCCGGTCGGGATAGGGGTTCAAAGAAGAGAACCCGTCTGTCTCTGCTGTATACCGGGAGGGCAGAGTTGGCACAAGGGGATGAGCAGAACTAGAAGGATCCATCTCTGCATTAAGCTCCATGGAGGCAGGATCTTTGTTTATATCACCGATATATTCTTGGTGTGCGGAACAGTGCCTGTGCAAAGTTTTTTTTTTTTTAAAAAGATGACCGGTAAGGGGATCTTAACCCTTGACTTGGTGTTGTCAGCACCACGCTCACCCAGTGAGCGAACCGGCCATCCCTATATGGGATCCGAACCCGGGGCCTTGGTGTTATCAGCACCGCACTCTACCGAGTGAGCCACGGGCCGGCCCCTGTGCAAAGTTTGGATTCATTCATTCTGCATGTTCCTACCTTCTGAACATCCAGAGAGTACCCAGGTCCTGGCTTTCTGGGAGTTTCCTGGAGGAGTAGCCAGGCAGGAGTGGACAAGACATGACAGACATACTCTCCTAGTTCTCTGTGGTCAGGGCAGAGCCAGAAGAAGGAGTGGCCTGGGGGAGTGGTGGGGGTAGGGAGTCCTGTAAGGCTTCCTGAATGAGTCCTTGATTGGTCTAGACCTGAAGATCAGACCCCAGATGTCCTAAGAAATCCCAGAGAAAGGAATTCCCTTTCCTGAAGCTCTGTGACTGTCTCAGCTCCAGATGGCCCTGTCTCCCCCTGAACTGGGTAACTGACCCTCTTCCATTTCACTAGGCACTTTGATGTACCTTTTAAGTTCTTGAGGATCGGGCCGGCCCGGTGGCGCACTGGATAGTGCGCCGCTTGGGAAGCGCGGCGCTTGGGAAGCGCGGCGGCGCTCCCGTCCGATCGGATCCCACATACGGACCGGCTCCCGCTCACTGGCTGAGCGAGGCGCGGGAGCAACACCGAGGCTTGCAATCCCTTTGCCGGTCCCCGGCCCGGTACGGGGGCAACACTGAGGGTTGCGATCCGTTGCCGGACACGGAAAAAAGACCAAAAAAAAAAAAAAAAAAAAAAATTTTTTGGGGACCCCCCCTTTTTTTTCCCCTTTCTCCCCCCGGGTTTGGGGGGGGGGGGGGGGGGGGGGGCGCCGCTGGGGAAGCGCGGCGCTTGGGAAGCGCGGCGGCGCTCCCGTCCGATCGGATCCCACATACGGACCGGCTCCCGCTCACTGGCTGAGCGAGGCGCGGGAGCAACACCGAGGCTTGCAATCCCTTTGCCGGTCCCCGGCCCGGTACGGGGGCAACACTGAGGGTTGCGATCCGTTGCCGGACACGGAAAAAAGACCAAAAAAAAAAAAAGTTCTTGAGGATCCACCCTTTCTTTGACCTCTGTCTCCAGCAGGTTTGGGGGATGAGGACGGGGGGAGTGGTAGAGGAAATCAAGACATGGCTACTGTTCGAGGCCATTGCAGTCTCGGAGGGTCTCAGCCTGGGAGTTGAGTCCCTGTCCCTATACTACTTCTCCCCATCTGAGCCACTCTTTTCATTATCTTTGGGTTGGGGCAAGTGTTCAGCCTACCCTCCACCTCCTTGGGTAGTGTGTGCTTTTCCCTCCTGTATTTATTCAGCAAATATTTAGCCAGTCCCTCTCGTGTGCCTGGCCCTTTGCTGGGTGCTGGGCAAAGTCTACACCCACTTTGAGTTTTCCAGTCAAGCCTGAGGGAAAGGTAGTAAATAAACAAGATAATTAGAGGCTGCCTACATCCTGTAATGGAAACAGCCATACGGCAGAGGGTGGCCATTAGGGCCTAGCTGCAGGAGATCTGGGGAAGGTCACTCCAGGCGGAGGCAACAGCAGGAACAAGGGTCAGATGGCAGGAACGGGTGTGTTGGCCAGTGTGGCTATAGCCTCGGCTTGGCTCTGTGGCCCATCTGCGGAAGGCTGTGACAGTCCCATCTGTGTCTGACATTCTACTGCTTTGTGGATAGGGGACTGCCAGTGACAGTGGAAGAGGTTGTGGGTCCTCCAGGGCTGTGCTGCTGGTAGCTGGGTCAAGGTAGTGAACCAAGAAGGGCTGTCATCAGCATAGAAGGTGTGTGTACACAGGACATCTGTGAGTCACCTGCTGACAACAGGCACCAGCCTCTAGCTGGCTCTGCCAGGGCTTGCTGTGTGTCCCTGGGCAGGTCCCTCCCATTCTGGGTGCTTAGACCTCATCTGCAGACTGAGTGGACACTGAGTCCATCTTCATTCTTGCCTTCAGGGGCTTGCCTGACTTCTGCCCCTTCTCCAGCATCCTGGGAGGAGAGGCCAGGCATCTCATCCCCCTGGGAAGAAAACAGGCTTGCCAAGGAAAATCCGCAGCTTCTCCACAGTAAAGGGTGACCCGGGCATGGGCCCCACGTGCCAGCCTGGAGCCCCTGTGTTTCCTCTAGGCTCTCTAGCGTCAGGGGGGTTGCATTCCAAGTGAGAAGCCTGCAGGCTGACCCCAGCCCGCCCACCTGCTGCTTCTAGGAGTGGCGCTTCTCCACCACGTGGCCTCTCCTTCCTCCTTATCTGGCCCTTCCAGGAAGTCAGTGGAGGAAGTGGGCTTGGGCCTGGCTTCCTGCTGGTGCCAGACCTTCCCCAGGCAGCTCTTCTCAGGAAGGGTCTGTGGGATGCAGGATTCCCTCCCCAACCCCTTCCTTCCACTGGGGAGCCACCCGGGACGAGGGGTGGAGAGCCATTTCCGCTTCCACACGGTGAGGCCTTTGAGTTCCCACCCCCATGGATCGGGGTGGGGGTGGGGGGCACGGGACTCCCTGCAGAGGCTGCTGGAGGCCAAGGCGACTGAAATTCCAAAGTTGCCGGGCAAGGTGGGGTGAAGCCTCGGTCCCCTGTGAGGCAGTTTATCATCTTCAAGGCCCCTCAGTGCTGGCATCTTCATCATGGTTGTACTGGTGTGGGTATGTTGGACCCTGGATCCAGGCACTGCCACCTGAGTCACCCTTCTGGAAACCTGGAGGCAGCCCCCAGAGTACGGGTCATGCTTTGTGTCTCCAAAATGAAAGAGCTGATTTTTTTTCCCCCAGTTAGAAGAACATAATACTTTGGTCATAAAATTCAGTAATGACAGAAAAAGGTACGAGGGTACTTCAGAAAGTTTGTGGGCAAATAGAATTGAAAGAGAATAGAAATTTTTCCATGAACTTTTTGAAGTACTCTGGTATGTCCTGAAAGCTCACCTTACCTGGGTGAGTTTTTAAAGATTATATCTTTCAACGGGGCCGGCCCGTGGCTCACGGAGAGTGCGGTGCTGATAAAGATTATATCTTTCATCTGCCATTGCTTGTAGTAACCAGACTTTTTCTGGAATCTTCCTCTGCCCTCACCTGGGGACCGCCTGTCTTTGAAAACCCAGGTGTGACCTCAGAATGGGGTTGTCACCCCAGTCGGGGCTGCCCTCTGAGGCGTGGCCTTACACAGACAGACAAGGTCGGATGAGGCTGTGTCCCTAGCTTTGTGCTGGGCAAGACCCTCGGTCTCCAACTCACAGTGTCCTCAGCTCCGTCTCCTGGTGTCCTCCAGCCTGGGCGTGTCTCAGAGATGCCAAATGCGTGTAAAACACAGGTGGGAGAAGGAACTCTGTTGTGGTGCAACTGCAGCATGCATTGTAACGAGATGACCAGAACAGTCAGCACCAAGACCTGGTGGTGGCCGCCTCTGGGAGAAAAGAGGGGCACAAGGCTCTCTTTCCTAATCCGGGGTCAGGCAGAGTGAGGAAGTGGCATTTTCAGTTGGGGGTGATCGACATGTGCTCTTGCACCCCCAGCTCTGGGCGACTGGTCGTGGGAGCAGTGCGTCCCATCCCCACCCAGAGGCCAGAGCGCCCAGGTGCTGGTCAGACAGACCCAATCACGAGGCTCCGTTTGCCTTTCAGCTCCCCCTGTCCTTGCTGAAGACGGCTCAGAACCACCCCATGGTGAGTACGCATGGCCCGGGATGGAGATGGGGACGCTGTGGGCAGAGGGCATCATGCCTGCTTCCTGCCTGTCCACCAAACACTGCAGTTCATTGTCCTCTCCCTCACACACATGTCCAGACCTGTGTTGTTTCTGCTACTTATGAGAGTAGTGCGTGCTTATTAAGCATTTCAAACCCTACAGACGTATAGAAAGTGGAAGCTGCTTCCTAAATCTTCCCAGTGACTTGACTGAGTCTTTGATGTACACATGACCGGACTTTCACCATGTGTGCAAATGTGGATGTAACTTTTTTTCACATAAATGGGATCATGCTGTGTGCATTGTTACCTAAACTACTTTTTGTCCTTAACGACAGTGTGGCTTCTTTCCACACCGATGTGTTGTTTCTTTCCTTCTTTTCCCCCACAGATACATACACCATTCAGTGGCACTTAGGACATTCACACTGTTGTGCAACCACCAGCTCTGTCTAGATCCAGAATATTCTCATCACCCCAAAAGGAAACTCTGCATACATCAGCAGTCACTTCCCATCCCCCACCGCCAGCCCCTGACAACCACGAATCTGCTTTCTGTCTCTGGATTTACCTATTCTGGACATTTGATATGAATGTGATCATAGAATATGTGTTTTTCTGTGTCTGGCTTCTTTTATTCTGCATGATATTTCTGAGATTCACCCACATTGTAGTGTGTATCAGGACTTCATTTCTTAGGGCCAATTGGTGTTGCACTGTGTGGGTATACAGCACATCGTGTTAATCTGTTCATCTGCTGATGGGCGTTGGGGCTATCGCCACTTTTTGGCTATTGCAGACAGTGCTGCTGTGAACATCTGTGTCATGTCTTTGTGCCATGTATCTTTATTTCTCTCAGGCAGATACCTAAGTTGATTCTTTTTTTAAATCTCAGCCTTTTCCTTGCACAGCGTATCTTCACAATTTTGTGCTGCTTATCTTTGTCCTCCAAACACACCAAAATGGACAAGTAATAATTATTATAATGAAGAACAGCATTTTCAGACCACCAGAGTCATGCGCCTCGTGTTGAAGGGATGTCTGCCCGGACCGGCCCAGATGCGCCTGCCTGGCCCCGGCCACCCTGAGTCAGTGGCCACTATTATTCCGACCTAGTTTTCCCCTTTAAAGATTTGGATATGTTTTAATTGTCCAAAGAATGGTCTCACTGGAGAGCTTAACAGCGCCAGCAATGTGTACAGGGAAGCAGAGCCTGTGGCCTGTAAGAAGGGCCATTTGAGGGCACTGGGTGCTGTGGCTTTGTCCCACCAGGTATCTGGACCAGGCCTGGGCAGTGGTGGCCCAACTCCAATGGGGCCCATGCCACAGGGCTGAGGCCACAGCCAACCCGTGGCCCGTTTCTCTTCCAGCTGGTGGAGCTCAAAAATGGGGAGACATACAACGGGCACCTGGTGAGCTGTGACAACTGGATGAACATTAACCTGCGTGAGGTCATCTGCACGTCCAGGGTGAGGCCCGCCCACTGCTGGGGGTGCATGCTTGGGCAGGGGCTTACCACTACTCGGTGTCCTCACTTCTAAGTGGGGTGAAGACCTCACCCTCAGTCTTGTGGGAGGAGCCAGTGGGTACAGGGGCAGGGCCTAGGGCCAGGCTGGGCCTCCAGGTCCCCCAGCTTGCTCTGGACTTTGCAGCTGTGGTGTGGGGAAGCTGCCCCTGGCTGGTGCTGAGCAGGAGCAGGGATCAGGCTGCCCCACTGGCCTCAACACTGTGTGTCTGTCTGTGCCACCCCTGACCAGGAAGGACTTGGGCCTGGGGGCTGGCATGTGGCCACCCCCTTGCCTGATCCTCCTCCCCAGCTCCTGTGGGCCACAGTGGTGTGGCTGTGTGACAGCCAGGATGTCCAAACCACCAGGGGGCGAGGGCAGCACCAAGGCCCCAGTGGACCAGGAGACATTGGCAGGAGCCTGAAACCAGGAAGTGCCTGGCTAGGAGCACTGCTGGATGGCTAGGGCTGGGGGATGGTGCCCCTGGGCTCATGGTCCTTTCCCCACCTTGGGATGACCCACAGAGATGAGGACAAGGATAGGACAGTGGTGAGGGCGATGGCATTCTCTCGCTAACCTGTGCCTTGACCCTCTCTCTGCTCCACTGTCAGTCAGTCCCCCATGGTACAGGGAGAAAGCTGCTGGGAGGTGAGATGTCTGCTCCGGCCACCTCAACAGAGCAGGGCAGGGGAGTGCCTCCTTTCTTCCCAAAGTGGCTGGCTCTCGCCTGGGTGGGGCACCCCTTCCTCACAGACTTGGGTTCTGTGCCAAGTGGTGGGGGTCGTTCCACAGCAGGCCACCAGAAGTGGCCTCCTGGCATTTGATGTTCTGCTGGCGGGCATCTGGATGGGCCCAGCCTGGCGCACAACCGTGTACATGTCGTTCTGCACTGCCTGACAGGTCTTTGTCCATATCTGGGACTTGGAGTATGCGAGTGTGTCGCAGAGCATGAGCATGTGGGGTTTTGTTGATGCCCCCTCACCCCAGATGTGACAAGATGATGCCTTTAATTCAGAGGCTGGATAATCCCCGGTGTTGGTCTGGCCTCCACTGCCAGCTTAGCCTGGACCCATGGCTTTCCCTGGGCAGTGCCCCTCTGTGACTGAGGATCATGGCTCTGTCACCAGGGATTGGGAAGGGAGGCCCGTGTGACTCCTACTCCCTCCCTCGGATGGTAGGATGCAGAGACCCCACCTTTCTGGGAAGCAAATGCCCTGAGGCCTTGAGGGGTTCCTGTGTGGTCAGGGGCTTATGTGTGTCCCTGGGGAGACTCAGCAGCCAAACAGTCCCTTTGTCCCCCGAGACTGACCCAGGTGTGGAGGAGAGAGACTGATGGGAGGACCGGAGGTCTCAGGGAGGTGAGGCCTTTCCGGGGCTAGAGTTAGCTGGACAGGGGAAGGCAGGAACCATGTGTGTAAGCCGGGGGCAAGCCTGTGGTATGTGTTCCAGAAGCAGTTCCATCTGCAAGGATGGGGAGGGGGCTGGGAGAGAGCAGCTGGGCGGGGCTGGATCTTGGGCCATGCTGAGGAGTCTGGACCTCTTCCTCAGGCCAAAGGGGGTCCTGGGTGGGTTCTAAGCAGGGAGATATTGGAATCTGCTTTCTAGGAGCATGGGGGTGAAGGGCTGTCCAGGAGCCCAGGCAGAGGCCTGGGGCTAGGAAACTAATCTGATAGAAGAGGCCCTGGCTCCTGCCCAAGGGTGTTGGCAGTGGGGTGGGGACAGGGCTTTATGCGAATCTCTTGACACATCCTGGTGGGAGAGGTGGCTGATATCTTAGGAACCTCAGGTTTGGCCTGGATGGGAGCAGATGCTGCCCCCAGCCATCTGCACCCAACTCTGCAGGGACCCCACAGATCTGAGACCCCCTCCCAGGGCTGCACTGGACAGGGTGAGCAAAACCGGACTCCCTTTTCACACAGGACGGGGACAAGTTCTGGCGGATGCCCGAGTGTTACATCCGCGGCAGCACCATCAAGTACCTGCGCATTCCTGACGAGATCATTGACATGGTCAAGGAGGAGGTGGTGGCCAAGGGCCGCGGCCGTGGTGGCCTGCAGCAGCAGAAGCAGCAGAAGGGCCGTGGCATGGGGGGCGCTGGGCGAGGTAGGCCTCCCCTCCCCTACAGCAGGCGGCACCACGTGGCGGCCGTCCTTGCTGTGTTGACATTCTTGGCTGGTGTCATCACAGTGTGTCCCTGCCTCTGAGCTGCCCGCCCCATGAAGCTGAAGAGGGTGGGTGGATATGACTCACGGGGCCCCTCTGGGGAGCGGCTGGGGCTGCCACATGTCATCCATGCAGGGCAGCGCCCACTGGGTGGGGGTCTGGGCGCTGTGTAAGTGGAAGGGCTGCGCTTGCGAGCCCTGTGCTCCGGGCTGCTCTGCTGGTGTAGCTCAGGGAGTGGCAGGACCTGGGCCCTGAGCCCTGATCTTGCTGCTTGGCTCCCACTGTGTTACCTCCTGGTGGGTGCTCTGGGCACATCCACTTGCCTCCCCAAGCCTCAGTTTCCCTTCTGCAGAGGGGTCCGTCAGTGCCCATGTCTCCAGTGTGCTGTCAGGGACCCCAGCTCGTCATGGCATGAGACCCTTTCCTTGCTATGATTCCCTTATACAAAGCCAAGATCACGTCTCTTGTGATGGACTCTTGCCTCCCTCCCTCCTTGAGAGATTATAAATCTGGCATAAAATTCGGTTTGTTCTGCTGTCAGCTTGGGCCCAGAGGCCATCTGCAGATCCCTAGCTCTGTATTCTTAGAGGGCCCTGGCCTTTGTTTCTTTTATCTGTAAGCACCTCCTTTGTGCGAGGCTGAGGTCCTGGCCTGGGGGCTTGAGGCAAAGCCTGGCCTACCCTCCAGTAGCTCCCCCGGGAGGCCACAGGGCCCTGAGCAGAATCTCAAGGGATGGTCAGGAGTGAGCCAGGGAAGGGGGCAGGGATGGTGCTCCCGGCAGGGAGCCTCTGTAGGCCTGGGGGTGAGCCTGTGCCTGGACCATGCCTCTGTCTGTCCCCTGTGCTAGCTTAAGGGCCTAGCTCTTAGCACTTGGTGCCAAGGCTGTTGAAGGGGGGTTTCTTGGCCCTCAGCGGCAGCAATCTTGCAGAAGCCCCTCCAGGCTACAAAGCTGACCTTGCCTGGTAAGAGGTGAGGCTGGATGGCCCACGGCTGGCTGGCAAGAGCCCTGACCTCTTGGAGCCTCTGTGACGCCAGAGCCCAACTCCACTTTACGGAGTTGAGGTGTGCAGAGAAGACAGTGATTCCAGCCTCTGCAAGGGTCAGTCTCAAACTGCAGGCTGAAGGTTCCCCCCGCCAGTAGGCTCCACAGAGGGGCCCCGTGGTGAGTGCTGCGGGTGTACCGGCTCCTCTCGCTGGAGTTGGCTTTCCTGGTTTCCGAAACTCTGGTGAAGTATTTACCTGGCTAGAAGGTTCCCAGAAATAGCTCCCTAGGGGGCTGGCCGGTTTGCTCTGTTGGTTAGAGCGCGGTATTATCGGGGTTTGTATCCCCGTACTGGCCAGCTGCCCCCCCCAAATAGCTCCCTAGATGGGGCTCACAGAGCCAGGGGGTCCTGGGAGATGCGGCTCTTTCTTGCACCCCCCAAGTGGAGGAGTGTCAGGTTGGGACTCAGTGCTGTGTGCAGGCACGTGCCCCTCCACTCTCCACCAGGGGCTGTGGGTGCTGCTAGAGCAGAGGAGGCCTGGGTCCCCAGTGCAGCCCCCAGCCTCATCATGCTGCCCCAGTCTCTGCCCCCACCTGCCTCAGCCTTGGCCTTGCTCTCCCCTCCTGGAAGCCCTTCTGGCTCTGTCCTTTCCAACGACCCCCTGCCCTGGTCTTCTCCCAGAATGCCTGCCCCAAGTCCCTGTGTGACTTGACATTGTCCTCTATCCTTTCTGGCCCTGGGGACTGGGTTTTGTCTCTTGTCATTATGAGAACATTCTGGAAGACCCACCCATGCCTGCCCTGGTCAGCTGCTCCACCCCAAGTTGGGGAGGTTGGAGGAGCACTGTCCCCACTTCACCGATTGGGTGGGTTCGAGATCTGGGCCAGAGTCCGAGGCCCATCTGGCTCCCCTGCAGCCCCCTCTCTCTGTCCCACAGGTGTGTTTGGCGGCCGGGGCCGAGGAGGGATTCCAGGCACGGGCAGAGGCCAGCCAGAGAAGAAGCCAGGCAGACAGGCGGGCAAGCAGTGAGTCCTCCCCAGAGACCGAGCCGCGCCTCCCTCCCGCCCGCTTCATGGGTCTCCTCCAGTTCATGGATGTGTCCTGAGAGAAAAGAAGCAGCAGGTGGGGGGAGGACCCCCCTCACACACACTGCATTTTGTGATTCTCCACTTTAGGTGAAGTTTCTTTTTTTTTAACCAGCAGTTCTACAGTTGGGAATGTCCTTTGGGTGTTTTTGGTTTTGTGAAGTCACCATCTCAGCAGCCAGCTTGATCCTGGAAGATTCTGTGTATTTAAGGCAGCTTTGAAGCCCTCGCTCTTGTTTTAAGGACATTTTCCAAACAGATTTGTTTTGCATTTAGCACTGCAGCCTCTCGTGGCAGTGAAGAGACAGGAGGTTTTTATTTCCAGCCGTTCCTGCTTAGATTGACAGACTTCAGAGTTTCCTTAAACGAGGCCCCAAAATTGCCTTTTAAAACAAATGCAGACGAATGACGTATGCCTTAGAACCTGTTCAGGGATGTTGCTGGGCCCTGCCTCTCCGTTTCCTCTCTGTGTTACAAAAATAAAATGGATCCAACTACAGACTGCAAATCCATCATTCCTTCTGAGTCGCTGGGCACACCTGGCGAGTTGTGTCCTCTGTCCCTGAGCTCAGGAAATCACAGTCCCCGCGAGAGAAGCTTCCTTTCCAGGGCTGTGGCCTGTCTCACTAGGTGGGAGTGTTTCTACAGGGTCACTGGTTCCACATCCCTTGGTGTGTCCTCTTACAAAAGGTGAGACTGGTGTCTGGGTGGTAGCCGGCTACTGAGGGTCCCCCTCAGCCCCCACGTCAGATTATCCTGTTATCCCCTCCCCTCTTGATAGAGATGGCTAATGCTGTGGGGAGGGAAGGTCCTGGGCAGGAGCCAAGTGTGGTACCCCCGTGGCCTGGGCTCTGTCATCTGCCAAACTCGAAGGTCTCACAAGGCTCCTTCCTCCTCTGCAAGTCGAGGCTCCGCATGTCACACCTAGGTAATCCACAGAGACCTTAAGTCAGCACTTCTGGAAAGTGCTTCCTGTGACCTTGTCCACAGACAGTTCCTTTTGTAAGTAAAGCGGTGTGACCGCAGGGAAGGCCTGAGACACGTGTCGGCTGGTCCCTGTCAGCACGCATTCTCACCGGCACTGCCGTGAGACTGCTTTGAGGGTGGGTGGGATATAATGTCTTGCTGCATGTGGAACTCCATTTCCTGGGTCTTCAGAGTTCTACCCGCATCTCACAGATCTCCGTGTTTAAGGTCTTTTTAGCCTGGTGCCCACGACTCCCCTGGTCTCTCATGGGACCCACTGCCACCCGGATCCTTTTCTGGGGACAGAGTCCAAGTGGGACTGAGGGATGGCAAGCCCTGGGCCTCACAAACCCACCTCAACAGAGTGGGTGGCTGTCCCCAGGGAGGGATGGGCTGCGGGGGGAGGGTTCTGGAGGAGGGAGAGTCCTTGGCAAAAGGGGCAGGAAGGGAAGGGGTGTGGGGAGGGAGGGAAGCATTGTTTGCAGTAAAACCCCCCCCCCCCCATCGCCCTGGACTCTGGCTTACAGAGGCCGCTGGGGCTCTGGTCTGGGGGGCTGGGCCCCTCCCTGCCAAGGGTCGTCCCTGTCACAGGCTTTGATGCAATCTGGAAGCTCTGGGGTCTCGTGTTCTAGGACACTGGGAGTGGGAAGCCTTTTGGAGGCCCCAGCCCCTTCCTGCTTATCTTGGTTCCGTGTTCCCTCCCTTGCTGATCCTTAACCTAGAATGTGTTCAAACGCCCCTGACTGCCTTTGCACAGTTCAGGGTCTTGGGCTCCATTTATGGGTCTTAGAGGGGGCTAATAATCTCTGGCACCTGGGCCTGTGTAATCGCGGCTTCTGGCCCACACTGCTGGAGGCAGGAGCCATTCCAGTCCCGGCTCCCTTCTTTCCTGTGCCCCCTCACCCGCCCCAGCCCAGCTGCCTTTGCCTCGCTTAGGTGCAGCGGGCTTCCAGAAGCCTCCATCCTTCTGAGCTGGGTCTCAGGACAGCCCCGTATATCATTATTCCCGGTTGGTTTTCAAGAAGCTTTGCCACTAGTTCTCTCAACAAGAAGAGAAACCAAAAGCATGGGCCAAGTTCCCAAATCCAGGGCCTCCAGATCTTCCTGGCATTCTGACGGCCTGCAGGATCCCGGGGCCACACCCTTGCCACCTGATGGAAGCCGCCTTTGCTGTAGGTGGTTACCACCGCCCCTGGGACCTCCACTCCTGGAGTGTGCCTTCTGCCAGGGAGGCCCACGCTCTGCTCCGCACTGAGAGCGTGACTCAGCCTGGGCTGAGCTCGGCTTGGCAGGGCCAGCCCCGATCCCCCTCAGCAGGCCTGGGTCTGCCACTGACACCGTCTCACCCTAGGTACTCAAATGCAGAGGCTGACCCCGGCCCAAGAGGTGGCCATGGGAGAGTGTCTTTATCCCTTTCCTGCGGCATCTCTGCCCTCCTGCGCACGCCTGGGTACCGGTTTCTCCTCTTCCTCAGCTGGGCTGCACCTGCGTTCCCAGAGTGACTATGACAGCCCCTCATCATGGCCTGTGTCCCTGTCATCTCCCTCCCCACCCCACCCAGCTGGACCCCAGGGCCTGACATGAGCCTGGCACGTCCTGGCATTGGCAGTGGGTATCCCCAGAGTCCATGCAGACAAAAGGACAAAGGACTGCTTGGCCGGTGGAGGGTAAATGAGATGGCCTGATATCCACCTAGAAGCCACTGCTGCAACGGGAGCAGAGGGCTGGCCGGGGTTGGAGGCACTGGGGCCACTCACTCTGTCCCAGGTGCTGCTGACACAGCCGTAAATGAGGCAGAGTCCCCACCCTGGCCGGAGCCAGCTACAAACAAGTCAGAGACATAAATGCTGTGCTGCAGCAAAGAAACCATGACCGGAGGGTATAGGAGGAGATGCAAAGGTCGGGGAGGTAAGAGGTTGACATTCAAAATTCGAGAAGGGCCTGAGGGATGCAAAGGAGACAGCCATCCAGGGGAAGGTTTTGTAGAGGAGGAACAGCCATGCAAAGGCCCTGCGCCCAGTGGGGATGGGAGCAAGTGAGGGGGCAGGCCCTGTGAGACGTGGGGAGCCTCAGAGGGTTCTGGAGCAGACCAGGGTGGAAGATGGCAGGCCAGGAGGAGGCAGTGCTGGTAGAAGACGCAATGAGGGCCCAGGCAAACAGGCTCGCGGTTCCCCAAGAAGCCTAGGATGCCAGGGTGGGACTGTTGGAGTCAGCAGGACTGAAGCCATGTTGGGACCTAAAACTGTCTGGACTGTGGAGGGGGGGAGGATTTTAAAAAGGACAATTTTTTTCTCTCCACTCTTTCTTCCCATCCCCTGACTTTCTTAATCTCGCTCACTAAGTAGGATAACAAGGCTGAGAAGCTAATTAGTACTCTGCAAAGCTAACAGTTCTTTCTTTGACACTTGTAGAGTTTTGAGAAATGATCAAGGCCAAATGACTGAAGCTGACCTTGGGCACTAGCCAAGTACACTGGCACAAATCAAAATCTTGCAGGGTCCTGAGATAACAGCGATGAGAACAGAAACCAGATGAGGCCTTGGCAAGACCTTGTACCTGACCCATAGAAACAGACCCCTTGTAACTCCCATCTCCTGCTCTCCTGCTTTTCACCTCCCACATTCCATTCCCTCAAGCCTTCCTTTAAAAACCCCTCAGTAAATGTAAATCTTTGAGATGGGACAGCCTGCCATCTCCTTCAGCTGAATACATCTGCTTTTCTAACACCAACCGTTTGACTTCTGAGTTTTTTTCTTTCCTTCTCAAGGGGGCGGGCAGCCGGACCTGAGTCTGGTAACAGGACCTCCTTCCCACAGAGGAGAGGCCTCACTGAGCAGTTCATGGTCAAACCAAGTCCCAAAGGACGAGAAGCCGATGGCCATGGGAAGAGAGCCAGGAACAGGTGGAAGGAACGGTAAGCACGAAGCCCCTGGGCTCCTGGGGCCCACTCGGTGAGGCAGGTCCAGAGGTGAGGCCAGAGTCCAGGTCGGAAGCCTCCCCGGAGCTGGGCTGAGCACTTGCCACTCTGCCTCATTTTTCCTGCAACACGTCTCACGTGACTTCTGTGCTATCTCCCACTGCTCAGACAAGATGACCGTAGGCGAGGGCTGGTGTCCCCCACGCTTCCACTCAGCCCTGCACCTCTGAGAGGCCTCACGGATGGAAAAATGGTCTCGGGACAGGCGCACCATCTAACCACAGCCCCACAATATTTATCTATCACCAAGTGTGTTCCAGGCAGCTCCTGAACCCACCCACGGGGAGCACTATTACTGCCCAGGACACAGAGAGGGCGAGTGACCCACCCCAGGTCACGCAGTGAGGGACTCATCCCTCTGCTCCCTGAGAGCTCCTCCCTCTATTGCCTCCTTGAACTTGAAGGATCCATTGACCTTCTCCAGGGTCAAATGTTTCAGATGCAAACTCAGGAGCCTGGAATTGATTGGGACAGGAGTAGGTGAGATTGGTTCCTGATTTAAAATTCACTCCACTGGGGGCCGGCCCGGTGGCGCACTCGTAGAGTGCGGTGCTTGGGAGCGTGGCGGCGCTCCCGCCGAGGGTTCAGATCCCATATGGAGACCAGTCCGCTCACTGGTTGAGCGCGGTGCGGGCGCGACACCGAGGGTTGCAGTCCTGTTACCGGTCACGAAAAAAGACAAAAAGGAAAAAAAAAAAAAATTCACTCCACTGGGGCCGACCCCGTGGCTCACTCGGGAGAGTGTGGTGCTGCTAGCGCCGAGGCCGTGGGTTCGGATGACACCAAGCCAAGGGTTAGGATCCCCTTACCGGCCACAAAAAAAAAAAAAAAATTCACTCCGGTGATTGGAGCATCAGCCAAGGGGCAGGGTTCGAGGCACTAAGTAAGGGGCCTGGTGAGTTTAACCCGTTGTGCCTCAGTGTCCTTTCTGGTCAGTGGAAATAGTATCAGCATCTCATAGGGATTGTTGGGAAGATTAGGTGATGGGAGAATGCCAGTAACGGACTTAGGATACGGTCTTTTTTTTTTTCCCAAAAAACATGACCGGTAAAGGGATCTTAACCCTTGACTTGGTGTCCTCAGCACCACACTCTCCAAGTGAGCCACCCGCTGGCCCAGGATAGGGTCTTGTACACAGCAAGTGCTCAATAAATGTTTGAAAACATCTAAGAGCTGCTCATTGTGCTCCACTGTCCTCCGTGCCCTGGGGGCCCCAGAAGCCTGGCCCCAGGCCAGCGAGCATTCACCTTGCAGGCCCTGATCCTGCCCTGTGAGCCCCCTCCTTGCCTGAGCCTGGCCTCTGTGGCCACCCAGCAGTGACTCACCCCTGCCTCACCTCCGCTGGAACCAGGCACTGAAATAGTCACCCAGCTCACTCTCAGGAGTGGCTGTGGAAATATTTCAGGGCTGCATTAAGCACCTAAAAATACTTGTGCTGTCCTCGAGCGTCCTCCCCTCCTCTGCAACACTGGGCTGGACCCTCCACACTGTACACCCCTAGCACCCGTGGCCTCCCTCCTCGTGCCATGGAGCAATGGAGAGGCTCCTTCCCCAGAGCCCTCAGTTAAGGGCAGCCTTTTCTGAAACTCCCAGAAGTCTTGGTTCCTGGTGGGGGAAGCAAGGGACCTTCATTGCTTAGCAGTTCTTAAAAAATTGTTCTTGCTGTCTGTGTTCATGAGGATGAGCTGGCCATAAGCAGGCCCCTCGGACAGGTCCCCAGCTGGGCTGAATTCCACCTCCTTGCCCACCCACTTGCTGCGAGACCCTAAATAGGTTGTAGGTCCTTTTCCCTCCCCAGGGGGTGGACTATCCCTTCCCAGACATCCAAATGTCCTGCCGTCATGCCTGGTGCTCAGCCTTCTGGTCACACAGGCTCATTCCATGGCCTCTATGGCCCCAAGGAGTGAGAAGTGGTCAACTCTGTCCTAACCACCAAGAACCTTGACCTTTCTGGTGGCCTAAGGTAAGTGGGGTTGGGGAAACAAATGGAATCAGACTGCAGCTCGGCTGGCAGGGGTGGGATCCAGTATCACAGTCACCTGAGGCCTCCAGCTACAGCCAACAGCAGGTGCAAAGGCCTTTAGACAAGTCTGAGCCAGTGTGTTGGAAGCACAGCTAGCTGGCCGGCTAACAGGGTGACAAGGGACTCCGCACAGGCTGGTACACAGCAGGTGCCCGTCAGGCAGCTCCCTCCTCCTCCTCTCTTAGGTAGCATGAGTCAGCCTGGACACGTTCAGAGGGCTGGACTCCCTGACTTCTGACACTTACGCTTAGGAAGCCGTTTTCTTTTACATTGTGTTTTTATGAACTGAAGTCCATATTTTATTCAGATTTCCTTAGTTTTTACCTAACGTCTTTTTTAAAAAATTGTAGTAAGAGTCCCAAAAGTGCGCAACTAAGTGGCTTTCAGTACATTCACAGTGTTGTGCAACCACCACCTCTGTCTAGTTCCAGAACATTCTCATCCCCCCAAAAGAAGGAAACCCTGTCCCCATCAGCAGTCACTCCCTGCTCCCCATCCCCATCCCCCAGTTAACCACCAGTCTGCTTTCTGTCTCTATGGATTTGCCTGCTGTGGGTATTTTATTTTATTTTTATTTTTGGTGGCTGCTAGTACAGGATCAAATGGTGGACCCTGGTGTTACCAGCACTATGCTCTAACCAACTGAGCTAACCGGCCAGCCCAGTTCTGGACATTCTGTATAAATAGAACCATACATCCTATGGCCTCTTGTGTCCGACTTCTTTTGCTCAGCATCACATTTCGAGGTTCACACTCCATCCACGCAGCAGCGTGTAGAGCAGCACATGCAAAGGCCCTGAGGTGGAAATAAGTTGGGGTACCGGAGGGAAACCTGGTATGGCTGAAGTGGAACAAAAGAGGGGGAAAGAGCAGGGGGACAGATAGCAGCTGCTGTGGGGCCTGGGAGGTGTGCAGAAGGGTCTAAGATGTACTCTGAGATGGAAAAACAGAGAGATGCAGGGAGAGACTGGGAGCACAAGGAAGAGATGGGTCCTCAGCATTTCAAGGCCTTGGCCCAAGTGGCCTTGGAGGCCTTATCCTCGCCTGAGTCCCCCCACCCCATACCCCTTTCTGATACCCTGACTGCACCAGCAGAGGGGACCATCCTGCCCCCTAAACAATATACCCTGCACACACAGTAGGTGCTCCATAAATGTTGGGTGGATGGATGGATGGATGGATGGTTAGATCGGTGGATGGGTGGATGAGTGGACAGATGGGTGGGTGGGTTGGTAGATGGGCTCTCAGGTCAGTGTGATAAAAAGCAGCATCTCCCAACTTGCAGCAGTTGACTAGATGGGGGGTCAGTGGAGGAACCTGTCTGCCACCCTCGGGTCTCACCCAACCCTCTGCAACCTCAGAAGAAGCCCCCAAGGTAGAGGCTGAAGGGTGGGGGCTGGGCAGGGTGCTGTAAGCTCAGGCCAAGCAGGGGTGGGCTGGTTGGGTACCAAATGCCGCTACCAGCCTCTGCCTCTGAGTCAGCGTCACCATGGCAACTGAGGCCTTGCTGGATGCTCCTCAGGGCACATCTGTGTCAATGCAGCCACCATCAGGACTGCCTCCTCCCAATGGGCAGGGGCAGGAGGAGCAGCTTTTCTTACTCAGTTTGCAGGCAGCTCTCAAGGACCGCAATGCCCACCTCCTCCCCCCCACTGCCCCTTTTATGTTAGCCCCTCAATCTCCTGGGGGGTGGGTAGGAATGACAGAGTGAGTGGGAGATGGCCCACAGCAGCGAGCCATGAAGGGCGCTGGGAAGCCAGAACAGGGGTCCCTGTGGACCTGGGCAGCCCCTGCACCCCCACAGCCTCTCCTGCCTCCTCTGGAGCATGAACAATGGTGGGAAAACTGAGGTGGGGAGGGCAGTCATGGGCCCCACCTGGGCTGGCAAGGACTTGAACCCCCCCCCCCCCCCCCCCCGGGCCCCCCCGCCCTTTTGATCCCCCCCCCCCCCCCCCCCCCCCCCCCCCCCC
>NW_007734809.1:37879-40127 GCF_000696425.1 Galeopterus variegatus
GGGGGGGGCCCCGGGGCCCCCCCCGGGGGGGGAAGGGCTTTAACCCCCCCCCCCCCAGCTGCCGAGGACCCACGTGCCTTTGTGATCCCCTCCCCTCCCATCATCTCCCTTCCCTCCACTCCAAGCCTCATCCTTGATGTTCCTCCAACCCTAGGGCCTTTGCACAAGCTATTCCAGTTTTTCGGAACACCCTTCCCTAGGGCATCCTCATGGCACTCCCCCCATGCTGGTGTCATGGCCCCTCCCAACCCCCACGTCCTGTGCCTCCCTGCTGCTGATTTCCTTGTGCCTTTTGCCACTGCCTGACTGTGTCACCCTGTCATCTCTTCCCACCCCGAGAATGTGGGGCCACACAGAGCTCACCCCTGTCTCCCTGGGCTCCGACAGAGCTTCTGTTCACCTAGCAGTGGGCACTGAAATATCAGCGTATGGGTCCCCCAGAGCTGCAGGGACAGGGGTGACTGATGGCTCCCTGGGCAGGGTTGACCCTCCGTTCAGGCCATGGGTGTGTCCAGGCCACATTGGGGCCTCCAGCTCCAAAAGTGACCTGTCAGTTTGCTATCACCACACATACTGACGGAACCCACCCCACCCCATGTTCCCAACAGCCCCAATGGTGCTGCCCTGGGAGACTGTCAGTCTTTTTCATTTTAGAGAAGTATTTATAGGGTCACCTTCTCTTTATGCCAAGGGACTGGTTCATGGCCCCAGCAAGGGCCGAGGGTCCCTGTGAAAAACCTTTACCTGGTTTGTCTTCCTCTCTGTCTCAGGCCTGCTCGCAGTTCCTCCCTTCCTCCCTCACCTGCTCTCTCTCCATCTCTGCCTTTTCTCTTTTGTTTATCTCAAGTCACAATCTAGCTTTTCTTTCCTGCTATCTCTCCACTCTGGCGCTCCGATCACGAGGTCCTGTTTAGTCCAACCTCGCCCGCAACCCTGGGGCCCGTCCCAAGGCCTCGATCTACTCATTCATCAAATGGGCTTGTCTTAGGGTCTGAAGCCCGCCTGCTGGAGAGGGGAGAATTCCCGGGTCGGCCACCCTTCCCCCTCCCTTACTCGGGGCTCCCTCCAGGGCCCCCGGCGGGGAAGGGGTTAACCGCGCGCCGTCCCCTCCCCCAGCCTGCATTTAATTAGCGGCCCCGCGGGGCGGCCTAGTTGGGCGGGCGGGGGGAAGGGAGGGGAGGAGACGGGGAAGGAGCGGGGGAGCGAGGTGGGGAGGCGGAGGAGGGGGAGATGCTGGGGGGCGGGGGAGAGGCGGAGGAAAGGAAAGGCCCCAGCCCGGGATTCGAATGCCGCCTCGCTGCTGTCCCCCCACCGCCAGCGCCTCCTTTCGATTCTCTCTCCCGCTCCTGGGCTTGGAATCCCCTCCCACTCCCGCTTCGTAGGCAGAGCCGAGCGCCGCTAGTGATTGCCAGCCCTGTCCCCAGTGTCCGGCCGGGCAAACTGAGGCCCACGCAGACGCGGCGACTTGCCAGGACACAGCCCGGGGCAATCGTATATTTGGGCGATTTTGTAGGAATCTGTCTGCTCGCTGGAAGAGAAACAAACAAAAACCCCCAAAGCCAACTCGTCTCAGCCCGGCGACCTGGGGGACTGGAAGGGGGTGACGGTGTAGGACACGGGTTGGCGGGGACCTGGAGCAAGGCTGCCCGGATCTAGTCCCAGCCAGGCCGCGCCTCTCCCTGTGCCTCAGTATCCCCATCTGCGCAGCGCGGGGGAAACGGGACAGAGAATGGACACCTCAACCACCACACCCACGGCCTCCCCCGCGGCGTGGGGTGCGGGCTAGGCGGCCACAGCGGCCGCGTCTACGCGGCCCCGCCTCGCCCTGACGTAGGCGCTGACGCCACCCGCCCCCTCGCCGCGGTCCGGGTTAACTCTTTCGCTGCTGCCGCTGCGCTGAGACCCCGGGTCCTCCCTTCCCTCCCTCCGCGGGAGGGGCCAGGCTGGGGGGTCCGACATAGGACTAGCCCGAGTAGGCCCCGCCACCGAGAGAGGCCGGGGGTCCAAACCAGCCCCCGCGGTCCCTCCGCCTGGAATCATCTCCCGCCCCGACCTAAGCCCGTGTTTACTGCGACGTCTCGGCCTCCGGCCCGACCCCTCGGGGCTGGGCGTGCCCATGTCTGGCGCGGTCTCCCGGGCCGGGGTGGGGTCCTCTCTCCCCAGCCACTAGCTCGTTCGAGGCCGCTTCTTTGACCCTATTTTGCAGATGCGAACCGTCGGAGTCCGGCGGTCGTACTGCTGTACCGTA
>NW_007734809.1:41127-48989 GCF_000696425.1 Galeopterus variegatus
GGGTGGGCGGGAAGGGGGAGACGGGAGTAGAGAGAGGAAGGCGGGCTGGCGTGGGAGCTCAGGAGACCTGCCTTGGATCTGGAGTGGGGTCGTCTTCGTCCCTACGCTTGATTCGGTAGGGCCGGCGTGTAAGTGCCCCAGGTGCCGGGCCCCCCCAAAACCTTACTTGTGGCCCCTTCTTAATCGACCGGAACTCTGCCTACTCCTCCCCACCCCCGCGACCTGGGGCAGCCACCCCCGACCCCCGCTGCCTGCACCGCCCTCCCTCCCCGTCAATCTACTCTCCAGCTGTGGCCCACATCCTGGCTGGCCGGAAGACAAGCCAGTGCCGGCCCATAAGTCCCTGCAGGCACGGGGTGCAATCAGGACCCCTGAGCTCCGGCCCCCTCATCCTCTTGCATCCCGCGGTGTGCAGGGCCACGTGGATTCAAATCTGCCCTCTAGAGATTGCAGCCATGTTTTGCTTAGAGCCTTAGTTTGTCCATCTGAAAAATGGGGACAGACGTCCCTCTTTCCAGTGCTGCTGTGGGTATTGGACAGAAAAATGTCTAGAGAGTGGGTTTCCCATCTCGGATGGGAAGCACGGATGCATCATCCGCTCCATCATTAATTCACTCATCCAGTCATTACTTCACTCATCCATTACGTTATCTACTCCGTTCATTCATTCATTCCCTCATTCATTGATTCACACAACCACAGGGTTGGACGTCAGAGGCGCACATTTCAGCGGGGAACGACGTCAGAGGACCACAGGACTGTGGGTGGGGACAGCCCCAAAGCCTAGAGGTGGAGGTGGGAGTTTCCGTTTCATCTAATCCAGAGAGGCCCCATGGGTCCCCCCTCCCAAGAGGCAGCTGCCTGCCCTCTCCTCTTCAGTCAATCAGCCTGGGGCAAAACCCTAGTAGTAGGAGATGCTCAGGAGCACCCACAACTCTGGGATTCAATGTCAACAAGTCAGCATTCATTGAGTGCCTACTGTGTGCTGGGACCCATGGTACAGGATGGGTCCCTGTGGCCCCTCCTGCCCCTCTGTGTACACATTCCCCATCCTTCTTGGCTTGGGGCTTCCCTGCTTTTAGTGCCACTTGGACATTCGAGGTCCAGGCCCAGCCTGGAGTGTCCCTGAGGAAGAAATGCCTAGGTTTTGCTCTCATTTCATCGTTTTTTGGTTTCCTTCTATTTATGGCAAGAGAAACTGGTTTTCCATTCTTGGTGGTGACATGAAGGTTCCCTTTTGAAATACATTTACTGAAGTAAAAACAAAAAGGGTTGACTTAAAAGAAAATAGTGACATTGATCTCAAGTGGCCTGTTGTTTCCTGTCCCCCATGAGAACAATCAGCTCCAGGAGGTAAGGCAGGGTGGCTGCATGGCTGAAAAACCCCTTGCCGGGCACACAGTAGGCGCTCAATAGTGATTGAATGAATAGCAGCACACGAGTTTGGTCAAAAAGAAAAAAAAAAAAAAAAACCGAAAGACTAGAAAACCAACTTTTAAAAAAAAAAAAAGATCGGTAAGGGGATCTCAACTCTTGGCTTGGTGTTGTCAACACCACGCTCAGCCAGTGAGCTAACCGGCCATCCCTACAGAGGATCCGAACCCATGGCCTTGGTGTTATCAGCACCGCACTCTCCCGAGTGAGCCACTGGCCGGCTCTAGAAAACCAACTTTTAAAAAAAAAAAAAAACCCGAAAGACTAGAAAACCAACTTTTAAAAAAAAAAAAAAACCCGAAAGACTAGAAAACCAACTTTTAAAAAAAAAAAAAAACCCGAAAGACTAGAAAACCAACTTTTAAAAAAAAAAAAAAACCCGAAAGACTAGAAAACCAACTTTTAAAAAAAAAAAAAGATCGGTAAGGGGATCTCAACTCTTGGCTTGGTGTTGTCAGCTCCACGCTCAGCCAGTGAGCTAACCGGCCATCCCTGTAGAGGATCCGAACCCATGGCCTTGGTGTTATCAGCACCGCACTCTCCCGAGTGAGCCACTGGCCGGCTCTAGAAAACCAACTTCTGAAGTTGGTCTAATGAAATGGAATTCATCAGCCTCTGACCCCCAATCTTCCGAGTCCCCAACATCTGCCTGCGAAAGAACCAAACCCAGGTCTGGGTATACAGCAAGTGTACATTAAATGCATGCTGGATGAGTGCAGGGGTCCTGCCTGTACTGGGGGAAAAGGAGGGTGGTATGGGAAGTTGTGTTCTCCTTGTGCTGGGGAGAGCCCTTTGGGGCTGCCTCTGGACGGTCAGCCAGTCGATCGACAAACACTGAACTGAGCCACTCTTCTGGACCTACGGAGGCTGGGGACACCACAGCCTCGGGACTAGTCAACAGTAATATCATAACAGTAGATCATAAAGCAGGCTCTGCCATGTTCAATCTGGTTCCAGCAGTGCCGACGGGGGCCTGACCGCGCCTGTTTCCTCTTCTATAAAGTGGTCTTAGGAGGCGAGAAGGAGCCGATGCCAGCCCAGCGGGCAGGGCATGGGTCCCCTCCGCGAAGCAAGGCAAACACCTGCCCTGGACAGGGGACGCGATCGCGGCTCCTGCTCCAGGCGGCGGAAGCGGGGCGGGCGCGGAGGGCGAGGCCGCCTCCTTCTCCGGTAACCCGATCCTCAGGAATGCACTGAGGCCAGACTCGACCCCAGCCCGCAGCCGGCGCCCCTCCCCCGGCCGCCCCTAGGAGTCCTGCCACCGGGGGCTGTCCCTCCAAGCTCCACCCCCACCAGCCCGCCGGCCCTCGGCGCCCGGGTACGGTCCCCACCAGACCCACCCCAGGCCGCGAGGTCGTGAGCGCTCGGGGGGCCCATCCCCGGCAGGCTTCCCACCCCCAAGACGCCCTCTGCCTGACCCCTTTCTGCTGCCTTAATTCCTTTTTTCTCTTTCTTAGGGGCTTTTCATTTTATCAAGTTGATTGTAGGTTTCTGGGTGTTCAAACAGACTAAAAATCAAACCAAGTCGCAAGTTGCTTTAAACAAGAAAGTGGGGGGCATCAGGTTCACTCTGTTTGGAGGGCGGGGTTTTCTCTGGGCCTGGGCTGTATGACCCTGGGCAGGTTGCCTGCCCGCTCCAGACATTGCTCTGGAAGTGGGATAAGGTCCCACGCTACTTGTGGAGCTGCTGCGAGGACAAAGGGAAAATGTTGAGTCACGGCTGGACCCTATTACTGCCTCCTCCCCCAAAACCATCTGTGACTTCCACTGCCTTCAGGACAAATCCCACCTGGGCTCGGATAGAGGCCCCACCACCCTTCTCCCCCAATCCAGTCCCACCTGCCTCCCCAACTTCCATCAATGTGTCTAGCTGGTTACTGCCCCAGGACCTTTGCACTGGCTGTTCCTGCTGCCTAGGACACTCTGATCCCCCATTATTTGGTGATTTGCTCAGCTTCTTTTCTTTTCTTTTGGCAGCTGTGGAGTCTGGGGGTTGGAACCCTTGACCTTGGTGTTACCAGCACCATGCTCTAACGAGGTGAGCTAACAGGCCAGCCCTCAGGTTCTCTTTCATTCAGTGTTACGTCCTGGGGCACCCTTCCCAGATTTCTGGACTCTAAAACATCCCCCCCTCTACCTTCTATGGAGGGAATGCATTTATTCTTGAAGCTGTCCTTGTCAGGACAGAGGGGGCGCCCTGGAATCGACAAGCTGGACCCCCTGCTCCTGGGGGGCGAGCGCATGACCCCCCCTGCGCTGCCTTTGTCTCCCACGGGCGGCCGCCCCTTGTCAGGACAGAGGGGGCGCCCTGGAATCGACAAGCTGGACCCCCTGCTCCTGGGGGGCAAGCGCATGACCCCCCCCTGCGCTGCCTTTGTCTCCCACGGGCGGCCACCCCGTGTTGCACAAACACGCGCATCCTGGCCGCCCCTTGTACACACCGCTGCGGAAGGGGCTCCGATGGAGCGCGCCTCGAGCCCTGCCTTCCTTTCCTTTTACTTTTTTTTTGCCTTTGGAAGAGAGAAGAACAGAGTGTTCGATTCTGCCCTATTTATGTTTCTACTCGGGAACAAACGTTGGTTGTGCGTGTGTGTGTTTTCTTGTGTTGGTTTTTTAAAGAAATGGGAAGAAAAAGAGACTCCTCTTTCCCTTTCAGACTGAGCACTGTGAAGGTGTCAGTGTTTGTCTCACTCACGTGTGTCCCTCACCTGGCTCACACTAGGTGCTCAATCAATGTATGTGGAATGAGTGAATGTTATCCTTAGTTCATTGCATGGGACTGGTTGATGGATTTAGGGCCCCCTTGTCCCCAAAACCTTCAAACCCACCTCTGAGGCGCCCCCAGTCTGAGAGGACAGAGCTGTGCACAGTTGCTACGGGTTCAGGGCTGGGACAAATGGAGGGACAGGAATCGAGTGTTCTAGAGGGCTCCGTGGCTTGGAGGAATAAGGAGAGGGTGGGGTAGGGAAAGTCTTCTTGGAGAAGGGGGCACTGGAGGTGGGTTTTGAAGGATAAGTAGGAGTTTGCCAGGAGGCTAAGTAAGGGCACTCGAAGCTAAGAGGACTCAAGACCAAAGAACTGGAGCTGGCTGGTTAGCTCAGTTAGTAACACCAATGTCCAGGGTTTGATCAGTGTATCTGCCAGCAGCCAAAAAAAAAAATTATTGAGCTCTTGAGGATTATTTCCTCAAATCCTCCCAATAAAAAAATCACAATACTCCACGAGGCAGGTGGGATTATTTGCTCTAT
Organism: Galeopterus variegatus; assembly: GCF_000696425.1. NCBI lineage: Eukaryota > Metazoa > Chordata > Mammalia > Dermoptera > Cynocephalidae > Galeopterus > Galeopterus variegatus. Next base: position 45,810 of record NW_007734809.1, read on the forward strand.
TTTCTTTTTTATTTTGGCAGCTGACTGGTACAGGTATCTGAACCTGTGACCTTAGTGTTACAAGACTGTGCTCTAACCAACTGAGTTAATTGCTTGCTTCATTTCCATGAGAGAGAGAGAGACAGGCTCAGAGAGGTAAAATGCTTGGCCTCTCAAGGCCTGTCTGGAGAAAGGTCCACCATTCAGCTCAGGCTGGCTCTGCCTGCAGTTCACCAGACCATGTCCCCGCCTGCCAAGGCCAAGGCCCAAGCTCAGGGTGGGTCCTCCCTAGGTGGTCCACTCACACTCCTGCCAATCTGGACTGCATGAGGCCCAGAGAGGAGTCCCAGGGCAGGGTTAGCTACAGGCTGGGTGCTGGATCTCCTCTCATCAGGGTCTCTTTGTTCAGGCTAGGACCTGGTCTGGGGGGCACACAGACCCACATGTATGGAATGACAGATACAAACACATGTGTACACATATTGACATACATGGGCACAAACTTGGACAGTCTTCCCCACCCATCTATCTGGAAATAAAACAAACCCACACCCCCAGTTCTCTGCCCTGGCCATTCAGATCCCAGGCCTACAGCTCAGCTGGGGGCAGGGCCAGGTGAGAAAGAAAGGTAGAAGTGGGAGTACTCATGTCCACTGGCCAGTCAAACTGAGGCTACAGACCACCCACAGCAACTCTTCCAGGTAGCATTCTCCTTTAACACTGTGTATCTATATATAGCATGCTAGGCCCTCTGCAGGAAGCTGGGGACCCAGCAGGCCCAGGATGGACAAGGTTCCTGCTCTCCAGGGACTTTTGGTCCACCCCATCATTCTGGATGATTCAGAGGCTACAATGGGAAAAAGCCATGCTCCAACACACACCTTTGCACTGGGGGGAGGGACTACCAGGCAGAGGGCACAGGACATGCAGAAAGGTCCTGAGGTGGGATGAGCTGCGCCTTGCAACTGGGAGGCCAGTGCTCAGAGAGGTGAGGGGAGGGAGGTCAGGGGAAGGAGGGTGCGGATCTGCCTTTCTACTTGGCTGGGGAGCGGATGCTATCCTGAGGGCAGTGGGGAGCCAGTGGAGGGATTGTGTGCAGGGCTGTTGGTCAGGTCCAAATATCTGAAGTATCCCTTTGGGGTGTTGGTGGGGTCAGAACCTCTCTCCCCCCTCACGTCCCCTCCCAAGCCAGTCTTCACGGTGGCCCATTAAACCCTAACAGCCAAGATAGTAGTAATAAGCAGGTAATAATTACTAGCTGGGACTCCTGCCTCATCAGCCCAGCCACTGAAGTACAGCACCCTTACCCAGGGACCCCGACAAAACCAGGATTAAAAAGCGGGTGGCTAAAAGAGAAGCTGCTGCCCAGGGGCCTGGACTCCCAGGTTCTATTGGCGGGTAAGAGCTCAGGGTTGGTCACAGCCCTGGCCCTGCCCGACCTCTAGCTAGCTCTTGGGCAGGTCACTCCACCTCCCTAAGGCCCAGTTTCGCATCTGCAAAGGCATAAAGTCGGACTCTAGGCTCTAGACCCCACCCACTGAAAATGACCGGGATCTAAAACGCCTCCACCAACTTCCGGGGACCCCTCTCTCTCCCCGTCCCTGTCTTTTCGGGGCTAACGCACCCAGGGCTGAGGTGCGACAGACCTGCCCCACAGCCCGGCGAGCCCGGGACACAGCCCGCCCAGGCCTCTAGCTCCCAGCGAGCACTAGGCCTGGCCGTGCTCCCGAGGACCACGGTCGGCGTAGAGTAGCGGGAGGCGCCGAAGAATTATTTATCCAGCCGGGTCCCATCCCCCGTCCCCGGCCGCCCTTACTGAGTTGTGCGATTCCATTTAGACACTTAAAAAGACGCAAAAGGCAAATAGCTCCATTAATCCCCAAATGCCTTCTCCCATCTGCTGCGACTAGCCCGTGCTGGGACTTGCATAATGAATAAGGCAAACGGGAAAGTTGGCAAATCAGGGTGCTCGGAGAGTGAGGGCGCGCGGGGAGGGGGCTCGAGGCCCTGGAGTCCGCGCCAGCCAGCGCAAGGGGCGCAGCTCGGCAGGGAGAGGTGACGGCGGGAGAAGGGGGCGAGCGGGGCAAAGGGACGAGAGCAGCTGAGGTCTCCATTCCGAGGGCCTCGGAGCTCTGGGAAAGCGAGGCGGCCGCTCCAAGCAAGGCTTTTGTTCTCGCCCTCCCCTCTCTCCACCTCCTTCGCCTCATTTTCGCGAGTCGTACGAGTTGCAGGCGGCACTCACTCCTGCCCTCCCTCCGTCACACACGCGCGCGCGGGCTCACACACGCCCCCCTTCCCTTTCGGGCTCTCCTGTTTACCTAGAGGCTAGCGTCTGGAATCCGTGGGGTGCCATGGACTCCCTCCCCAAAATCCAAGACTTAAGGGCCACGGGCTTCCAGGCTGTGTGTCTCAAGTCCGATTCAGTCGGCGGCGGCAGGGGACAGAAAGAAGGCGAGGGGGACAGAGACCCCCGACACACGGGCACACACGCTCATACCTCACCTGTGCGCAGCCCAGCGCCCCTTCTCAGCGCTCCAAGCCGAAGTTGGCTTCCCGGGAGCCATCCCCCAGCAGAGAGGCTTGGGGAGGGGAGGGGGGGAGTGCGCCATCGCCTGGGGGAAGGTGGGGAGGGGAGAAAAGGGAGAGCGAAGCCTGGAGGGAAGGGCAAAGGGGAGGCAGCCCACCTGGACATGTGCTCTCTTTGGGGCCGGTGCGCTTTCTCCAGCCCCAGCTTGGTGAAGATGCCCACCAGCACCATGACGGCCACCACCCCACAGATGATGTAGACGATCAGGTTGGTCTTGTCCTTGGTAGGGTCGTGCAGGGGGTCGTCCTTGCGCGCGGGGGGCTTGCCGGTGTTGAGCCAGAGCGGCGTGTCGTAGTTGGTGCAGGTGCTCTGGTTCAGTCGCCGCTTCTTAAACGTGCAGCAGAACCGGAAGCCACAAGTCCCGCAGCAGAAGATGAAGTCGCCCGAGCTGCAGTTGAACGGCGGGTCCCACTGGCCCATAACATCGAAGTAGCCCCGGCAGAAGTCCGGCGTGGGCGCCCGGGTCGGGGGCGCGTCCGAGACCCCGGCGCCCTCACCGGCCTCTCCGGAGGCGGCCCCGGAGCGGTTGTCCCCCGCCAGCACGACCACGCTGCTCAGTTGCGCCAGCTGCCCGTGTCCCGCTCGCTCCTGCGCCCGGCACACGCGGGCGCACA
>NW_007734809.1:49136-52125 GCF_000696425.1 Galeopterus variegatus
CGCGAACCTGAGCAGCTACGCGGGCGGCGCCGGGGGCGCGGGGAGCGCGGCGACTGTCGCCTTCGCCGCCGAGCCCGTGCCCTTCCCGCCGCCGCCACCCCCAGGCGCGCTGGGGCCGCCGCGCCTGGCTGCGCTCAAGGACGAGCCACAAACGGTGCCCGACGTGCCCAGCTTTGGCGAGAGCCCACCGCTGTCGCCCATCGATATGGACACGCAGGAACGCATCAAGGCGGAGCGCAAGCGGCTGCGCAACCGCATCGCCGCCTCCAAGTGCCGCAAGCGCAAGCTGGAGCGCATCTCGCGCCTCGAGGAGAAGGTGAAGACGCTCAAGAGCCAGAACACGGAGCTGGCGTCCACCGCGAGCCTGCTGCGCGAGCAGGTGGCGCAGCTCAAGCAGAAAGTCCTCAGCCACGTCAACAGCGGCTGCCAGCTGCTGCCCCAGCACCAGGTGCCCGCGTACTGAGCCCACACGCGGGGCGCATGCGCGGCCCCCCTTCCGGAGGGGTGGACTCGAGGGGGGGGGCGTGGGCGCCCGGGACTCGGAGAGGGCGCGGCCCCGGGGCCTCTCCCCCCCGGTGCCCAGGACTCGGAGAGGGCGCAGCCCCGGGGATCCCCCCGAGAGTGCCCAGGGCTCGGAGAGGGCACCGTCCCCGGGGCATCACCCCCCAGGGTGCCCAGGACGCGGAGAGGGCGCCCCGGAATCGACAAGCTGGACCCCCTGCTCCTGGGGGGCGAGCGCATGACCCCCCCCTGCGCTGCCTCTGTCTCCCGCGGGCGGCCGCTCCGTGTTGCACAAACGCGCGCGTCCTGGCCGCCCCTTGTACACACCGCTGCGGAAGGGGCTCCGATGGAGCGCGCCTCGAGCCCTGCCTTCCTTTCCTTTTATTTTTTTTTTGCCTTTGGAAGAGAGAAGAACAGAGTGTTCGATTCTGCCCTATTTATGTTTCTACTCGGGAACAAACGTTGGTTGTGCGTGTGTGTGTTTTCTTGTGTTGGTTTTTTAAAGAAATGGGAAGAAAAAGAGACTCCTCTTTCCTCGCTGTCGCTCCCCCCCGCCCTTTTTGTTCTGTTTTTCGTTTTGCTACGAGTCCACATTCCTGTTTGTAATCCTTGGTTCGCCCGGTTTTCTGTTTTCAGTAAAGTCTCGTTACGCCAGCTCGGCTCCGCCTCCTCCTTCCCCCGCCCGGGCCTGGCGGGCTGGGCGGGGCCTGGCCCCTCCGCTCCCCGTGCCTCCTGGGCCCGCCCCCTGGTCGTCCCCTTGTAGGCGGGACAGGGGAGCCGTCGTCTGGGAGGGGCTCGGGCGTCTGGCGCGCAGCGAGCGCCATCTAGGCGGGCCTGGGCACGAGGCCGACCCGTGACCGGGTTGGAAAGGGGACCTGGGAGTCGTTGATGAGCGTTTGAAACTAGCTCATGTCCCTTTTGCCTGTGGTGAAGAGGGATGGCGGGGTGGAAAGGGGACAGTCCCAGCACAAGGCAGGGAGGAAGAGGCAAAAACTTGTTTAATCTTCCGGGCCTCCTTTTACCTGTCTGTAAAATGGGGAGAACAATAGAAAAACGCCCCATAAGACTTGGGATTAAGAGAGTTTATATTTTCAGAGCAGTACTTGGCTTACAGTTGGGGCTCAGTGTAAGCTTTTATTATCGTTCAGTGGGTGGGGGGAGTCTGAGGCTCTGAGAGGATAAGTCATGGTCCCAGGACCGGGAGGAAGGTGGCACAGGTGGGATGTGACCCAAGCGGTCTGCCTTCAAGACTGTGGCCACATGGACTTAAAATTCAGGATTTTCCAAGTGTCTTACAGAAGCGCCTTCCTCCTGCAACATCCTATTCTCCCATTTTTGAGGAAACTTGAGGTTCAGAGAGGTTGAGCAACTGGCTTGAGGTCACACAGCCTTTTAAAGGGACTGTGCAGGGACATTCTCATCATCAGGGACTTTGGACTTCTCACCACCAGAGACTGCTTGCTTCTCCTTCGTACTCTGGCCTTTGCTGTTAAGACCCTGAACCTTGGGCTTCTGACTCACTTGGGGCTTGGAGGGATGTGAGCATTGGTGGCCAAGGTCACACAGCAAGTAGAGCGAACAGGTGCAAAGAAGGGCCACCGTGTGCTCACAGTCCCCCGGCCTCACTACCTATGTGTTCCCAGTTCGTTTTGACCATCCTGGCTGCCCACTTTTTGAGGCTTCAAAAGCCTTTGGGGTTTGGCTTTTAACTGTGTGACCCCCAGGCGTGAGAAGAGAGCTAATGCCCGGGTTGGGGGGAGGGTCTTGACACAGGAGACCAAGGACCATACTTTGGGGGCAGAGCTTCACTCGTTGGGAAACTCAGTCCTAACTTAGGTGCCAGTTTGCAGCTGTGTGATCAGCCAAGTCCCCTTTCCACACTGGCCTCTACATCCTGTGAAATGAGCATGTTCCCATCCAGGTTAACATCTCCCAGGTCAGAAGTTGGAACTCCTGGGAGGTGCTTGGGAGATGAACGAGGACAGCACTGGAATGTACCCAGTGCAGCCACCAATTTACAGAGAAAGAGTAGCCCAGAGAGGTTTTGAGATTTGCCTGACACCCTTGTTAAATGGCAGAGCAGGGATTCAAATCCAGGCCTCTTGCCTGCCTCCCAGCAGTCTAAGGCAATAGGCCTCCATGAGCTGTGGGGTGCAGCGGAGACCCTATCTTCCACCAGCATTAGACACCTACTTGGTGTACCTCCTGTGGTGGCCATCCGGGAAGGCTCCCAGTCCGATGAGAGAGGCATGAGCTGTGATGGGTTTTTTTTTTTCGAAATCACAGATCTGACCCCTACTTGAAAACTTCCCGGAAAAAAGTCCTTGACCGCATGAGGCCCCGGGCAGGCTGATGTGTCCCTCCAGTCACCTCCCCACCTTCTGTCCATTCCCTATCCTCCTGGCCCCATGGTCTTTGCAAGGGCAGCCATCTCCTCCCAACTTCAGCTGCACAGTGTTTTTTTTTTTTTTTTTTTTTTTTTTTTTTT
>NW_007734809.1:52427-57995 GCF_000696425.1 Galeopterus variegatus
GGGAACCGGTCTGTCAGTGGGATCCGAACCCTCGGCGGGAGCGCCGCCGCGCTCCCAAGCAGCGCACTGTAGCAGTGCGCCACCGGGCCGGCCCATGCACAGTGTCTTTGGAAAGCAATCCCCAGTAAACCCCAGGCTGGGCCATCACCTCCCTGGGAACTGGGTCCTGTGTTCTGCCATTGTTGTCCTGATCTCTGGGCTGGTGTTTAGCTCGCTGAGGGCACAGACAGGGTCTGTCTGAAACAGGGTTAGGGTTACTGCTGAAACAGACAAAGGACGTACAAGGGGACTTCACAAAGTTTGTGGAAACAGACTTAAAAGACTATGAATTTTTCCATGAACTTTTTGAAGTCCCCTCATAAGTTCTACCCAACTGCCCTGTCTCTGGTTTTGCACAAAATCACACCAACAGTGTTGAGAAGTCTGGGGAATCTCGGCGGACTGAGGCCGGGCGCCCCCCAATGGTACCCAAGGGAGGCCAGGCGGAGGCCTCCAGGCCAGGCTGTGTGGCTTTGGCTGGAGTTTGCTGTGCTGATGCCAAGGTGTATGTCAGCCTCAGGCCGGCCAGCAGTGACTCACACTGGGCTCCAACCCAGCTCCGGGAGGTGACCCAGGACAGCGGCCTTACTTCCCCCTCCAGGGCTGGGGCTCAGGGTCACTGCCCATTTTTGCTGGGCTGTACAGAGATCCTAAGAGGCATTGCCTGCCCTACCCTAAGGAGCCCCCAACCTGAGAGCCAGACCCAGACACCCGGCCTGGCTTTTTAGGACGTATGTTAGAACACACCCCTCCCTCCCTCGCTCTAAACCCTCTGTGGCTCCCTGGTGCCTCCTCAATAAAATGCAAACTATATTTCTTCCTCTCGGAGGGCCCACCTGGTCAGTCCCTGTGGATCTCCTGCCCTCTTCTGCCTCGCTCTCCTCTGGCTACACCAACCTCCTGGAGGTTCCTAATCCTGCCCAGCTCCCTCTCTCCTCAGGGCCTTTGCCCAAGCCATGTCCTCTGCCTGGGAGACCCCTTCCCTACTCTTCTGAGGACAATTCCTTCTCCCACTTTTGGGCTGCACTCCCTGACTGGCCTGTCCCACCCCATTTGATTCCTTCCTACCTAGCGGTCTTACACCCCGCATGGAGTTGTGTCCTCAGACCTGGGGCAGATCCCAACACACATTAAGTGCTCAGATAATGCCCAAGGGATGAAAGACTGGAGCTGCCTCCAGATACATAGAGGGGGAGATTTTGGGGTCCCCTCTGTGCTTAGAACCCTAACTTTCTGCTCAGGGTGAGCAGCAATAGGTAGCAACCACCATGACTTTCAGCCCTGACCCAGGCCTTGACCCCAACCCCTAGTTCTGCCTTCTAGAATCCCCTCCCCCCAAGAGTGGGCAGGGATTGGCCGGAACCTGGCTGTAAGTCACAAAGCCGCTGTGACACCAGGGCCCCAAGGCCGGCCATTCGGGCTGGTGGGTTCAGCTTCAGGGGCAGGTGAGTGGGGCTGGTAGAGCACTTGTGTGGGGGGGTACATGGGGAGCCCTGTTGTTCTTTGGCCCCCGGAACCTTCAAAGTCCTTCTGGGCCCTCCAGGCTACACTGAGCAGTGGGTCAGCTCCTCAGCACCTCAGAACAGGGGGCCCCCAAAGCCTTATGGTGGGTTTGTCTGCCTGGGCGGGGGGCATGCTGGAGACCCCGTCACATCTCACTGGGAGCTTGGAGATGGTGGTCTTAGCTTGTGTGACAGATAGGGAAACAGGCTCAGATGGGTTTACTCAAAATTGCCGAGACAGCCATTCGGTTTATGTGTTGGGGGCCCCTATTTTTTCTGTTTTCTGTTCATCCGTTGGCTCACTAGGATTCATTTGATTGAGTTCATGGGAAGGGCTGGGGCTGGCCTGTTGGCTCAGTTGGTTAGAACGTGGCGTTGATAATGCCAAGATCAAGGGTTCAGATCCCCATACCAGCCAAGAAAAAAAAAAGGGCTGTTCCATGTAGTTGCTGAAACTTCAGAGCCTGGAATAGAACCATTTAGATCCTGAAACTGCTACCTCCAAGTTCTGAAGCTTGGGCCACATTCATTCATCATCCATCCATCTATCCATTCATTCATTTATTCAGCCATAAACATCTATTGAGCACCTATGGTGTGCACCCTTCTAGGCGCTGGGGATTCAACAGCAAACAAGAGACAGACGTCCCCACCCTCGGGCAGCTCTTAGTCTAACAGAGGAGGCCAATAAGAAACAACATAAAGAATAAGACACAGTGTGTGTCGGCTTCTCTGGACCTTAGGTTCCTCTCCGTGAAATGGACGGTGACTGCACCTACCTGCAGGGCAGCCAGGCGGGTTGAGTGATCTCACAGCCCTGGCTTTATGAGTCAGTCTACAGTGATGCTTGTTATGAATGGGCCCATCCTGGGGCTGGGAGTAATGAGCAGTCAGGGATGGACATTCAAGCCATCACACAGATGAAGGCAGAATGTTCGTTGTGAAAGGGGGAGGCACGTGGTCCAGGCTGGAGGTTAGCTTGAGCTGGAACCAAAGGGTAAAGTGGGCTAATCTGGGAGGGGCAGGGTGTAGCCACGAGAGGGCAGGGGGAGAACACCTGGTAGTAGCACCTGCGTGTGCAGACGCCCTAGGTGGGACCAGGCACATCCAGTTGAGGCTAGAAAGGAGGCCCCGGTGGCTGGAGCAGAGTGAGGTGAGGGGGGATCTCTATCCTACTACCCGCCACTCCCCCACGATCACTGTGTGCAGACGTGTTACTAACCCGCTACCTCCCCCGTTTATCATCTGCCTGCGTACCTGGTGTCCCCAGCCCCTCCAAGTGCCTGGTACTCACATAGTAAGCCCTTAATAAATGTCGACTGAATGAATGGGCGTACAGACGGATGGATGAATAGTCATCCTCCAAAGCTTCTATGGAGAAGATAGGCCGAGTGGACTTGAACCAGCCCCCCCTCTGGTGGCCGCTGCCTGTGCTGGGCTTGTGTCTCCTGGGAGGGGAAGGGGTTCAACCCCAACATCCCTGGTGGGCAAACATTTTCCTGCCTCAGGATGCTGTACACTGGGTGAACTGACCCGTAGCATCCCAGCTCCATTTACTAGATGGGGAAACTGAGTCGCAGAAGGGCATGAACTTGGCCAAGGTTCAACTATGAAATGTTTCAAGCAGAGAATAATTTGGCCTACCGCAGAATTAACCAACACTACCCTCTTACTGAATTTGCTTCAGATCTTTAAAAACAGTTACTGATGCCGGTGCAGCCTGTGAATTCTCTGTCTTCTTTTTTGGCAGTGACCTCTCCAGGCACCCCAACTGGGTCTGCCCTTAAGCCATATTTAAAACGACTCTCTTGTTTTTACATTTTTATAGACAGTATTTTTCCATCACCCTTCTGAGACAGGATGCTTTGACCATGGCGGTGGCTCCTTTCCTCCTTTACGGTGTTGTATACTACTCCACAGTGGCCGGGCCACAGGCCTTCATTCATTCTCAGGTCCTTGGGCATTTTCTGTCGCAGGGAAGGCCCTCCTTCATGGCTCTATTGTGCTGACAGGGAGAGGCTTGCGACACAGACAAGGAAGGAGTCCTGTGGTCTGCGGGAGTCTGAAGTGTCCCCTCTTCTGATTCCCTCCATGCTGACCAACCTGGTCTTTTTTTTATTTTTGGCAGCTGGCCAGTATGGGGATCTGAACTCTTGACCTTGGTGTAATAACTCTATGCTCTAAGCAACTGAGCTCACCAGCCAGCCCTAGCATTTCACACAGTGGGGTTCTACGGATCACAAATTTTCAGTTTTCTTTTATCTGAAAATATCTTTATCTTGCCTTTATTCTTGAAGGATATATTCAGTAAATATAGAATTATGGGTTGGCAGTTTTGTTTTTTTTTTAAAGATGACCGGTAAGGGGATCTCAACCCTTGGCTTGGTGTTGTCAGCACCACGCTCAGCCAGTGAGCAAACCGGCCATCCCTATATAGGATCCGAACCCGTGGCCTTGGTGTTATCAGCACCGCACTCTACCGAGTGAGCCACGGGCCGGCCTGGGTTGGCAGTTTTTAACATTTTATTTAAGTGCTTTAGATATGTGTGTGGGTTAGCAATGTATTATCGCCTCTGGGCTCCACCTTGTAACGTATCGACAAAGGAATTCCTTCCAGGACGTCTCCTTTCAAGTGAGCGCCTTCTCAAGTAGAGGGCGATGGAGAGACATCAGTGGTGTAGGTGTGAAGACCAGGTGGAGCCTGCCCCAGGCTTGGGTCCAGAACGTGGTCTCTCTGTGACTTTGTAGGCTTGACCCGGTGGAAAGCTTACTGCAGCCCTCTTAATACAAAAAGCAGAGCCTCCATGGTGGCCCATATGCTGTGAAGGCCTATTGCCCCTACCATCACCTGGGCTCCAATGTGTGCTCTTGTCACCAGTTGCTGATCACCTGTTCTCACATCTGCACTCTGGAGGGTGGCCTTCTGCTTGCCCAGCAACTCCAGACCAGCTCTGGCCTGGCCAAACCAGCAAGCATCTCTGCCATCTGGTGGGTGGAACCAGACTTTCTCCAAGGAGGTCTGAATCCCTTCCAAATTTGCCCTTCCTTGGGGACTCTACTCAGCCCTAGGGTACTGTAGTTACTCTTTCATCCTAATTAATAATTCTTTATATGAAACTTCTCTTGTTTAACCTGCTGTGTGGTTTCCATCTCTTGACCAAGCCACCCAGACTGCTTCAATGAGGTCTTCTGGTTTCCATGGTTCCTAGTGGGAAGTTGATTGAATGATTGATTGCTCTACTAAGTTATATACTATTTTTCTTCAGTTGCTTTCAAGATTTAATCTCCCCCCCCCCTCCCAGGACGTTGGCTGTGTTGAGCCTAGCTGTCATGTTTTTTGTTTTTCTGTTTGTTTGTTTTTGTTTTTTTAAATGACAGGTAAGGGGATCTTAACCCTGGACTTGGTGTTGTCAGCACCACACTCAGCCAGTGAGCGAACCGGCCATCCCTATATGGGATCCGAACCCATGGCCTTGGTGTTATCAGCACCACACTCTCCCAAGTGAGTCTCAGGCCGGCCCCTTGTCTTTTACATTTTATTTTATTTTATTTTTTTAAAGATGACTGGTAAGGGGATCTCAACCCTGGACTTGGTGTTGTCAGCACCACGCTCAGCCAGTGAGCTAACCGGCCATCCCTATATGGGATCCGAACCCGGGGCCTTGGTGTTATCAGCACCGCACTCTCCCGAGTGAGCCACGAGCCAGCCCTTGTCTTTTACATTTTAATGGATATTATCAGATTGATTTCCAGAGGACTGAACCAAGGACATTTCCTTTTTTTTTTTTTTTTAATTTTATTTTGTCGATATACAATGTCGTTGATTACTGTGGCCCATTACCGAAACCTCCCTCCCTCCTCCCTCGCCCCCCTCCCACCCAACAATGTCCTTTCTGTTCGCTTGTCATGTCAACTTCAAGGAATTGTAATTGTTATGTCTTCTTCTCCCCCGTTTTTTTTTTCTTTTCTGTGTGTGAATTTATTTATTTATTTTTAGCTCCCACCAATAAGTGAGAACATGTGGTAT
>NW_007734809.1:58005-59285 GCF_000696425.1 Galeopterus variegatus
ACCACCGCACTCTACCGAGTGAGCCACGGGCCGGCCTGGGTTGGCAGTTTTTAACATTTTATTTAAGTGCTTTAGATATGTGTGTGGGTTAGCAATGTATTATCGCCTCTGGGCTCCACCTTGTAACGTATTGACAAAGGAATTCCTTCCAGGACGTCTCCTTTCAAGTGAGCGCCTTCTCAAGTAACTTGCCCAGCAACTCCAGACCAGCTCTGGCCTGGCCAAACCAGCAAGCATCTCTGCCATCTGGTGGGTGGAACCAGACTTTCTCCAAGGAGGTCTGAATCCCTTCCAAATTTGCCCTTCCTTGGGGACTCTACTCAGCCCTAGGGTACTGTAGTTACTCTTTCATCCTAATTAATAATTCTTTATATGAAACTTCTCTTGTTTAACCTGCTGTGTGGTTTCCATCTCTTGACCAAGCCACCCAGACTGCTTCAATGAGGTCTTCTGGTTTCCATGGTTCCTAGTGGGAAGTTGATTGAATGATTGCTCTACTAAGTTATATACTATTTTTCTTCAGTTGCTTTCAAGATTTAATCTCCCCCCCCCCTCCCAGGACGTTGGCTGTGTTGAGCCTAGCTGTCATGTTTTTTGTTTTTCTGTTTGTTTGTTTTTGTTTTTTTAAATGACAGGTAAGGGGATCTTAACCCTGGACTTGGTGTTGTCAGCACCACACTCAGCCAGTGAGCGAACCGGCCATCCCTATATGGGATCCGAACCCATGGCCTTGGTGTTATCAGCACCACACTCTCCCAAGTGAGTCTCAGGCCGGCCCCTTGTCTTTTACATTTTATTTTATTTTATTTTTTTAAAGATGACTGGTAAGGGGATCTCAACCCTGGACTTGGTGTTGTCAGCACCACGCTCAGCCAGTGAGCTAACCGGCCATCCCTATATGGGATCCGAACCCGGGGCCTTGGTGTTATCAGCACCGCACTCTCCCGAGTGAGCCACGAGCCAGCCCTTGTCTTTTACATTTTAATGGATATTATCAGATTGATTTCCAGAGGACTGAACCAAGGACATTTCCTTTTTTTTTTTTTTTTAATTTTATTTTGTCGATATACAATGTCGTTGATTACTGTGGCCCATTACCGAAACCTCCCTCCCTCCTCCCTCGCCCCCCTCCCACCCAACAATGTCCTTTCTGTTCGCTTGTCATGTCAACTTCAAGGAATTGTAATTGTTATGTCTTCTTCTCCCCCGTTTTTTTTTTCTTTTTTGTGTGTGTGTGAATTTATTTATTTATTTTTAGCTCCCACCAATAAGTGAGAACA
>NW_007734809.1:61103-62989 GCF_000696425.1 Galeopterus variegatus
GGGAGCGCCGCCGCGCTTCCCAAGCGGCGCACTATCCAGTGTGCCACCGGGCTGCCCGGGTTGATTTCTTTTTAACAATACAAAGTGACGTTACAGTTTATGAATACAATGTGAAATAATTAAGCTAGTCAACGCATCCATCACCTCAAATATTAAACATTCTTTGTGGTGAGAACATTTGAAATTTACTCTCTTGGCAATTTTGAAATGTACAATACTCTGTTCTTAACCATGTTCAGCAAGCAATGCAATAGAACTCAAAATAAGAAAAACAATTCCTCCTGTCTGAGATTTTCTACCCTTTGATCATCATCTCCCCATTCCTCCTGCCCCCTGGGCCTCTGTAACTGTTTTACTCTTTGATTCTATAAGTTTGATTGTTTTAGATTCTACATAGAAGTGAAAACATGTAGTATTTGTCCTTCTGTGCTCGGCTTATTCCACTTAGCATAATGTTCTCCAGTTCCATCCATGTTGTTGGAAATGACAGGATGGCCAACTTTTTTAAGGCTAAGTAGTACTCCACTGTGTATATGTACCCATTTTCTTTTTTTAAAAAAAAAATTTAATTTTTTTAAAAAAGGTGACCGGTAAGGGGATCTTAACCCTTGACTTGGTGTTGTCAGCACCATGCTCTCCCATGCAAGCCAACCGGCCATCCCTATATAGGGATCTGAACCTGTGGCCTTGGTGTTATCAGCACCGCACTCTCCCGAGTGAGCCACGGGCCGGCCCCAGGTACGACGCATTTTCTTTATCCGTTCATCCTTCAGTGGACACTTAGGTTGATTCCATAATGTTGCTGTTGTGAATAGTGCTGCAGTGAACAGGAGAGTGCAGACATCTCTTCAACACACTGACTTCAAATCTTTTGGGTAAATACCCCAAAGTGGGATTGTTGGGTGTCCAGTTTTATAAGAGCTTCCCGAGTCACAGGTTATACACACATTCTGATACATGTTCTTATAATTTTCATAGCTGATCCGTCTAGAATTTTTTGGTCCAGGGTGTGAGATAGAGGTCTGAGCTTAGGTTCTTCTGGAAGGATTGATAATGGCCAATTTATTCAAGCTCTGATTCTTCCCTCCTGGATTGAACTGCCAGGTACACTAGGACCAGTTCGAGATTTGCTTTTCTGTCTCACCAATAGTCTGTTCATACAGGACATGATGACCACATAGGACATGTCATTCTGTTTGGTTATAATGACTTCAGAGTATATGTATACATCTGGCAAGTCAAGATACTCTTTTTTTTTTTTGTGGCTGGGAAGGGGNGTTTTTGTTACATCGGGAAAGTCAAAATTTTTTTTTTTTTTTTTTTTTTTTTTTTTGTGGCTGGTAAGGGGATCTGAACCCACGACCTTGGCGTTATAACACCTGCTCTAACAAACTGAACCAACCAGCCAGCTCAGGACCCTCTTTATTATTTCTTTTTCATGATCCTCTCATTTATTCTGCCATTTGAACGCTGAAATAGTTTCATCCATTTTCAAAAAAGTCCCCTACTGGAACTCTAAATGAATGTGCAGCACACTCTGTGAATTTCGCACTAGCTTATATTAATTCTTTCTGCCTGACCTCATGATACATCTTTCAAATGGTTTTTGTCTTCTTTTGTGGCCTTTAAATAGCTCCTACAGGGCTGGGCAGTTGGCTCAGTTGGTTACAGCACAGCCTTGTCACACCGAGGATGGGGGTTCGTATCTTGCACTGGCCAGATGCCAGAAACAAAAAGCCAAGTAGCTCCTTTAGCTTGTGTGTAAACTTTGTTCCTATGCCTTATATAGCTTTCGATATTACTGTAAATGGTATTTTTCTTCTAATTTCCATTTCCAGCTGATGTTTCTTTGAATACAGAAAAGCTGTTGGTTTTCCTATGTAGGC
>NW_007734809.1:63415-87180 GCF_000696425.1 Galeopterus variegatus
TGCACTGGCCAGATGCCAGAAACAAAAAGCCAAGTAGCTCCTTTAGCTTGTGTGTAAACTTGGTTCCTATGCCTTATATAGCTTTCGATATTACTGTACATGGTATTTTTCTTCTAGTTTCCATTTCCAGCTGATGTTTCTTTGAATACAGAAAAGCTGTTGGTTTTCCTATGTAGGCAATTTACCCAAGTGACTTAGGAAAGATGGAGGTTTTTTCTTCTTGTCATTTTTTGGTTTTAAAATTAGAATCTCTTGGGTCTTTTAGGTAGACAATCTCAGCATTAGCTAAACTCTTCTTTTGGAATATTTTCATTAATTATTCCAGTCCTTGTCATCTAGCTTTGTCATGTAGCTGTAACATCAAAAATGATGTTACCTGCATGGGGGAGACCGCCTGCAGGACTTTGCTACTTCTTTTAATGGAAATGGATTTAGGATTTTACCATTTAAAATAACATGTGCTGTGATTGTGTGGTCAGCCTTGCTTATTTAAGTACTATCCTATCTATGTTTATAAGTTTTTTATTAGAAATAGCTATTGGATTTGATAACATGCTTTTTGGGCACTGTTTGAAAAAATCTTACAGCTCTCTTTTAATTTCTAGGTGTAATGAATGACCTTGGGGATTTATAGATATTGAACCATTCTTACATCCCTGGAATAAATCCTACTGACCATGGTATTATTCTTTTGATAACTGGTCATATTTTATTTAGAATATTTGCATCTTATTCGTGAGCAAGGATTAGATCGTGGTAACATTGTTTTAAAATATCTTATCTGTCACTTGTGTTTGGAACACAGGGGGTCAGGTTCTTTCATCTGTCATCCTGCCACCTTGACAAGAAGGCTAAACTCCACAATTTTTTTTTTTGGTAACTGGTAAGGGAATCGCAACCCTTGGCTTGGTGTCACCCACACCATGCTCAGCCAGTGAGTGCACCGGCCACCCCTATATAGGATCCAAACCTGAGGCCTTGGTGCTCCCAGCGCCGCACCCTCCCGAGTGAGCCATGGGTTCGGCCCAAACATTTGGAATTCTTGAGGATATTTGTCAGAGTGGTATTGCCGGGGTTACTTTCAAGATATTGCCAGTTTTACAAAGTGGTTGTGTCATTTTATATTGCCATCAAGAGTTTCAGGTGCTTAAAAAAAAAAAAAGAGTTCCAGGTACTCTCCAGTCTTGTCAACACTTAGTGTTGTCTGTCTTCTTAACTTTAGCCATTCTCGTGTGTCTGGACACCACTTCTAATGACTAGAAATCTTGCCATTGCGTGAATGTTCTATCGATCAATTTCAGCCACTCCTCTGTTAATAAGCATTTGGGTTGTTTTCAGTTTTTACTGTTCTTTAGAACAGTACAGTAATGAATATCCTTGAGTACACTTGATACATTTTTAGCTGAATCCCAACTAATCACCTTTTGGTTGTTTCCAGTTTTTGTTTGTTAGTTTATTTTTAATGACAAAAAAACACTGGAATAAACTTCCTTGTACATTCACCTTTGCAGACTTAAATTTTGTTTTTGAGAATTTAGCTTTTTTGCTTTTAACATTTCTTCTCATTTTGGTCTTGGGGATAGATCCAGCCCAGGGCACTGTTGCTGCACATTGCGTGGGATGAAGGGCTGAAGGCTGCCTCCTCTTGCAGGCTGGCTTCTGAGATTGCACCTTCCTCTCCTGCTCCTCCTCTAACTCTATGACTCTACAAGGTAAGAAGATGGCTGAGCAAGGAGTCTGACTTGTTCAGCCCAAAGAGGGGGGCTTCTGCCAAACAAGTGTGTTATGCTCCAGGTTATGCCTCAGTGTGGCTTGACAGTGTCCTAACCCTCTCTGCACCCAAGTTACTTCTGAAAGCCACAGTCATCCTCTCGTTCTTCCTTCTACCCATCCTTCTATGTGCCATTGGTCTATCCATTATCTACCAGCCCTCCACCATCCATTCACCCATCTATCCATCCATCTTTCCATGCATCAGTCCACTTCCTATTTGTTTGTCTCTTCGACTCCATCAGCCCTCTTCATCTACACATCCATTTCTCAGCTTCCATCTACCCATCCACCCACCCACTCATCCATCCGTCCATCCTTCCATCCATCCGTCCATCCATCCATCCATCCATCCATCCATCCATCCATCCATCCATCTATCCTTCCATCCATACACCCATCCATCCATCCTTCCATCCATCCTTCCTTCCTTCCTTCCTTCCTTCCTTCCTTCCTTCCTTCCTTCCTTCCTTCCTTCCTTCCATCCTTCTATCCATCCATTCATCCTTCCATCCATTCATCCGTGTGTCCTTTTCTCTATTAATTTTTGTTTGTTTTGGTGGATGGCTGGAACAGGGATGGAACCTTGGACCTTGGTATTATCAGCACCAAACTCTAACCAACAGAGCTAACCCGCCTTCCCATTTCTCTATACATTTACCTGTTCATCAGTTCATTCATTAACTTCATTTGCCCATCTATTCTTCCACCCGACCTTTTGTCCATCCCTCCAACCCATCCACCATTCATTCATCCATTGATTATCCATTCCGTATCTAGTTCTGTGTCCATCTGTCCATCCATCTTCTAGAGCACACCCTTATTTATAAGTCAAGACACCCACACACCCAGTACCCCCTCCTTCACAGCCTGGAGTCAGGCCCAGTGACTAAGATGAGGACACAGAAATGACTCTGACCTGGTTCCTGAGCTCTCGGAATTCACAGTCACTGGGGAGAGGCAGATAACTGTCTTACACACACACACAGGCAAACAGGAAATTTCCAAAACAGCGTGATGAGTGCCTTGGGATATGTTCAGAGAAAGACACAGAGAAAGTTTGGAAAGCAGGTGGGTGGTTGGGCATTCAGATGAGGACATGCACCGTGTGCCACCATCAATGTGACTGCAGGATGAGGGATGCATACATGAGCACCAAAGGCTACCTGAGCAGGTGGCCGGGAGAACGAGGGACAGAAAAAAGGAGGAGGAAGATTGCAAGGTGCCAGGAACAAGAAGACCTTGGTCTTGGGGGAGGGGAAGGGGGAGGGGAGAGATTGGATAAGGGGCATAAAGAACAAGTATGATTTGTAACAATGAATATGCTAATTAAAAAAAAAGAAGACCTGGGTCTTGGGGCAAGTGCCACCACAGCCACGAGACCTCTTGTCTTTGTGACCCCCACCCTTTGACCACCCTCTGCCGCCCTTAACAGGCAGAGCTAACCCGCTCAGGAACCAAGACAATGCAGCAAACAACACAGATACTGTTCCCAAGCCACTCGTCATCCAGTGGGCAGTGCCTCCTCCATCCTCAGCCCATCCCTAGTTTCCAAGACAAGCTGGGGATGCTGTCTCCACAGCTGCAGCATGAACCCACCAAGTCCAGGGAGTCCCTCCTGCAACAGCCAGCCAAGGACAAGACGGCGCCCCACCTCATCCCGCGCCTCCGGGCCATGGTCAAGAGCCAGGCCTTCAAGAACATCCTGGTGGACGAGATGGACATGATGCTGTCCCGTGCGGCCACCCTCATCCAAGCCAACTGGAGGGGCTACCGGCTCCGGCAGAAGCTGGTTTCCCAGATGCTGGCAGCCAAGGCTATCCAGGAGGCCTGGAGGCGCTTCAACACCCGCCGCATCCTCCGGTCTAGCAAGGCGGTGGTGAAGAAAACGGACGCCGAGGAAGGGGACATCCCTTACCACCGTCCCCAGCAGGTGCGATTCCAATATCCAGAAGAGAACCGCCTTCTCTGCCAGCCCCTCACGTTGAACAAGGAGACCCAGTTTCCTTCCTCTGACCGTCTGGCCCATCTGCAGCCCTGGGCAGCCCAGGGCACCCCGGAGGCCGGCATGCAGGCTCCCCATGCTGCCGGAACGCCTGGAGCCACCTTTCTGCCACATCAGACCGTAACCATGAAGCTTTCGTGCCCAGTGAGTCTAGACACAAAACGCCAACCGTGCCTGGTGACAAGAACCTTCAGAAATGCCTGCCTCAGCCACGCAGAGGGGGACACAGTGAAGACCAGTCATGTCACTGCCGGAACCAACAAAACAGGGGCTCTGGAGCCACCAGTAGCCGGAAGGTATAGCCAGGAAGTTTCTAGGTCATTCAAGACCCAGGCCCAGACCCAAGCCCATGTGGAAGCAGAAATCCTCAAAGCCCCATCCCAGATGTATCCAGTGGTCTCAATAACCAACACCCCACCCCAGATGTATTTGGTGTCCACGATGA
The DNA here is from genome assembly GCF_000696425.1 of Galeopterus variegatus. NCBI lineage: Eukaryota > Metazoa > Chordata > Mammalia > Dermoptera > Cynocephalidae > Galeopterus > Galeopterus variegatus. Next base: position 67,636 of record NW_007734809.1, read on the forward strand.
CCAATACCTCAGCCCAGACTTGCCCGGTGCCCACAGTGACCAAGACTCCACCCAGGATGTGCCCAGTGGTCTCTGTAGCCAAGACCCCAGCCCAGACATACCCAGTGCCCACAATGACCAAAACTCCACCCCAGACATGCCCGGTGTCCACCATAATCAAGACCCCAGCCCAGACATGCCCAGTGCCTGTGATGACCAAGACCCCAGCTCAAGTGCGACCAACAGCCTCTGTAACCAGTAACCCATCGCAGACACGCCCAGCAGCGGTCACGGCCAAGATCCTGCCCCAGGTGTGCCTGTTGGCCTCGATGATCAAGCCCCCATCCAAGACACGTCCAGTGGTTGCAATGACCAAGACCACACCCCAGATGTGTGTGGTGCCTGCCACGGTGAAGACGTCACCCCAGATGCGCCCGGCAGCCACCACAACCAAAAGCCCCCTGCAAAAATGTCTGGGAGTCACCATGGCTAAGACTTCATCCCAGACATGCCCGGTCACCTCGATGACCAAGCCCCCACCCCAGGCACGCCTGGCGTCCATGATAACCAAGACCCCAGCCCAGATACGCTCAGTAGCTGCTGTCCTCAGGACCCTGTGCTCGGCCACTCCGGAAGCTGCAAACCTCAAGTCTTCACCCCAAGCAGCAGTAGCAGCTGGAACTTCCAACACTTTGTCCCACATGCATCTGAACGTGCCAAAGGCCAAGGCCACAGTGAATACAAAGCAGGCGGTGGGGACTGTCAAAGTCTCGTCCCACTCATACCTCAGTGAGGCAAATGTCAAGTGGCTCCCCCAGCCCCGACTGGTATCTGGGGCTCCTAAGGCTCCAGCCAAGCCTCCTTTGGATGCTGAGAAAATTAAGGCTTGCCTCCAGAAACAGGTGAAAGCAGAGACAATACCTAGGACCAATGTGGCGGCGGGAATGCTGAGGTCCTCGACCTGGATAAAAGCTGCTGAGGAAAGGAACAAAGCCCCATCACAGGCACACGTGAGGATGGACGTCATTAAGGTCCAATCCCAGGTGTACATGCCTATGGAAACGGCTGTGGTCCTGCCCCAGGCACAGCTGGCTGTCCCGCTGACCAAGGCCACATCCCAGGCACGTCCACCTGCCCAGCAGACCAGTGCCCTGTCCCAGGCACAGCTGGGCATGTGCCTGACCAAGGCCTCGTCCCAGGCACGTCCACCTGCCCAGCAGACCAGTACACTATCCCAGGCACAGCTGGGCACGTGCCTGACCAAGGCCTTGTCCCAGGCCCATCCACCTGCCCAGCAGACCAGCGCCCTGTCCCAGGCACAGCTGGCTGCACTCCTAATGAAGGCCTCATCCCAGGGAAGGCCTCATACTGGACAGACCAAGACACAGGCACAGCTGGGCACATGTCCGGCCAAGACCCCATCTCAAATACGTCTGCCCATCAAGCTGACCAAGGCCCCATCCCTGGCCCATCTGGTTACATGTCTGACCAAGGCACAGTCCCAGGCTCAGCTGGTTGCAGGGGCGATGAAGGTTCCATCCCGAGTACACCTACCCACTAGGCTGGTGAAGACACAGTCCCAGGCCCAGCTGGTCACAGATAAGGCCAAGGGCCTCTGCACAGCACACCAATCTGTTGAACTCAGCAGCAAGACCCACTCCCAGCCGCTACTGACTGGGTCCAAGGCGTCCACCCACACCTGCCTGCACATTGGTGCTAAGCTAGATAATAGACCAACCCAGCTCCATCCCCACAGCCATGGGCAGGACAAGGCCACCCAGGGCCTGCGCCCAGTGGCCCCTGAGAGCCAGGGCATGCTGGTGCCTCTGTCGGCACCCACGGGGCACCCCATGTGCAGTGACTCCTGGGGTGACAGTGGGACCACACGGGCCCAACCGTCGATGCCCAGCCAGGTTGCTCCCTGCCAGGACGATGCCACAGCCTTCCAGCTGGCCTCCCTGTGTGCCGAGCTGGCCATGGTGCTGGGCTCCCAGGAGGATCTCCGTGCCCTGCTGGCCAAAGCCCTGTCCCAGACAGAAGTACGGGCGGCTCTGAACCAGGCCCTGTCCAAGGAGATCCTGGGGACCACTGTGGCCAAAGCACTGCCCCAGGGCATACTGGGCATGGTATTGGTGAAGGCTCTGTCCTGGGGTGAGCTCGGCATCACCCTGTCCCGTGCCCTGTCCCGGGGCGAGCTGCGGGCGGAACTCACAAAGGCCATGCAGGGCAGACTGGCCGAGGTCCTCAGCAAGGCCTTGACAGATGAGGAGAGGGCGGCTCTGAGTCAGGCCCTGTGCCAGGGCGAGCTGGGCGCTGTCCTGAGCCAGTCTTTGTCCCAGGCGGCCCTGAGGACTGCAGCCAAGCTCCCCAAGGCCGACTCGAAAACTGCGGGAAGCAGGATGACCACGGTGCCGGCCCCAGTGGAGGTGGATTACAGGGGGAGCCCACTGGCTGCGTGCGGGCCCGTGAAACCACAGCCCAGCAAGGTCAGGTTCTCCTCCCAGGTTGGGGCCTGGGAGGGCTTCGCCTTGGGCCAGCACGTCGGGCCCTTGGAGGAGATGGGGGACGGGGCCACATCGGGGGGGCTACTCTGCTCCTCCATGGTCTCTGTGGGTGTCTCCTTGACTGGTACGTTGGTTGGCAGCATTAACTTGTGTCCCCTGATGACTGGCCTGGACCCCATGCCAACATGGGGGACAGGGGACCCAGGCAGGGTCTTCTCCTGCAAGCGGTATGTGAGCCCCAAGGTCAGAAAGGAAAATTGGTGCCTGGCCCTGGGGGCCGGCGAAGTGGCCTCTGATTTCCACCCCATGGCAAGTGGTGAAGGTCCCAATTTGCCCCAGCCCCCTCACCTGCAGCCGCCCCCCAGTCTGTGGCAGCTGCTCATTGCCAATGGCATGGGCCCCAGCACAAGCCGGTCATCGGTGGCCCATGACAAGTCTCCGAGCTCCCACAAGCCACAGGCGGTCAGCAGGGTAGCCCCCTGTTCGTGGACGTCATCAAGGGAGGGCGGGGTGGCCTCGGGTGCGGTTTCGGGCAGTCGGGCCCTTGGAGGAGATGGGGGCCGGGGCCACATCGGGGGGGCTACTCTGCTCCTCCATGGTCTCTGTGGGTGTCTCCTTGACTGGTACGGTGGTTGGCAGCATTAACTTGTGTCCCCTGATGACTGGCCTGGACCCCATGCCAACATGGGGGACAGGGGACCCAGGCAGGGGCTTCTCCTGCAAGCTGTATGCCCACATCGGGGGGGCTACTCTGCTCCTCCATGGTCTCTGTGGGTGTCTCCTTGACTGGTACGTTGGTTGGCAGCATTAACTTGTGTCCCCTGATGACTGGCCTGGACCCCATGCCAACATGGGGGACAGGGGACCCAGGCAGGGTCTTCTCCTGCAAGCGGTATGTGAGCCCCAAGGTCAGAAAGGAAAATTGGTGCCTGGCCCTGGGGGCCGGCGAAGTGGCCTCTGATTTCCACCCCATGGCAAGTGGTGAAGGTCCCAATTTGCCCCAGCCCCCTCACCTGCAGCCGCCCCCCAGTCTGTGGCAGCTGCTCATTGCCAATGGCATGGGCCCCAGCACAAGCCGGTCATCGGTGGCCCATGACAAGTCTCCGAGCTCCCACAAGCCACAGGCGGTCAGCAGGGTAGCCCCCTGTTCGTGGACGTCATCAAGGGAGGGCGGGGTGGCCTCGGGTGCGGTTTCGGGCAGTGCAGGCGGTGGGAGGGCCACCCACTGTCCCCACCAGTCTTCCTCTGCCGGTGGGGGTTCTACTCCGTGTCAGCACCCGGGGGTCAGCAGGTTGCCCCCCAAACTGTATCAACCCGCAGTGGCCAGAGGTCCTCGCCAGCCATCCAGGGCCTCTGAGGGGAGCCTGCAGAGAAAGACTCAGCCCCCAAGTCACAAACAGGGCTCCCGGGGGACTAGGGAGACGATCAACAAGGGGACCCCAAATCCATCGCAGGCCTCCCCGAGGAGCCAGGTGCAGGCAGCCAAGACTTGGGTAGATGGCAGTCTGTTCCCAGGTTCCCTGGGCCGCAGGTTGGCACAAGTCCTTCCCCAGATGTCCACCCCTGGACAGGAGCGGGCTCCTACACAGCGTTGTGTTTCCACCCCGCCCTGCTCCCGGGAGCTGGCGACTGGCCGCCAGATGTCCATTCTCAGTGAGTTGATGTCCAGTTTGCCGCAGGGTTCAGAAAATGGCTTGGCCAGAAGCTTCTGCCAGGACTCCACGGCCTTCGGCCTCAATGAGAGTCACTCTTATAGCTCCCTGCCAAGCTATAGCTCACACAGCCTGTCCACCACCTCTGCGGCCAGCCTCACCACCGTCAACCTGGTGGAGGAGGAGTCCTGCGAAGGCAACCTGGACGAGGACCTCCAGCTAGAGTCCCTTCTCTCTCGGGAGTCCATGGGGAGGCTCCAGAGGCTTGAGGACATGAAAGAGACTGAAAAAGCTGGCCATAGGCACAGGATCCCAATCCTCCAACACCAGCCCTTCACAGACTCAGAGCTAATACCAGTTCTACAGCATAGCTCCATGTGCATTGACTCGGCCTTGAGTGTCCACTGGAGCTCAGAGAGTGAGGTGGATAAGTTCCCCTCAGAGCAAAGCTCTATGAATTTGATAGAGAGATTTGCTAAATCGACCTTCAGAACAGGGATGAGGAAGAGTCTGTCTTGGGATACTGTGGTCCCCACTATATATCGGGAGCCATCTGTGGCCACTGGGTTGGCCCCAAGCACATCCCAGCCTACAGTGGTCAATAGGGTAGCTCCAAACCTAGACCAGTCATCAGGGGCCAGTAGGGTGTACCCAACCACAGGCAAGCCGTCAGTGGCTGGTAGGTTGACTTTAAGCCTATCACAGCCACCAGCATCCAGTAAGGTGTCCCGCGGCCTAGCAAACCCATCTAAGAAGAGTGGGGTGGCCCTCAGCCTAGCTAATACATCTATGGGTTGTGGGGTGACCCCCAACTCATCCCTGCTATCTGTAGCCAGAAGGATGGCCCCTGGCCTAGGTTACCTATCTGGGAGCAGTGAGATGTCCCCAAGCCTAGGCCACCCATCTATGACCACTGGGGTGTCCCCAAGTCTAACTCAGCCATCTATGACCACTGAGGTGTTCCCAAGCCTAGGCCACCCATCTATGACCACTGGGGTGTCCCTAAGCCTAACCCAGCCATCTATGGCCAGTGGGGTGTCCCGAAGCCTAAGCCTCCCACCTATGGTCAATGGGGTGTCCCCAATTCTACCTCAGCCATCTATGACCAGTGGGGTGATCCCAAGCCTAGCCTTCCAATCTATGGCCAATGGGGTGTCCCCAAGCCTTGGTCACCCATCTATGACCACAGGGGTGTCCTCACACCTAGTCCAGCCATTTATGACCACTGTGGTGTCACCAAACCTAGGCCACCCATCTATGACCACTGGGGTGGCCCCAATCCTAGCCCGGCCTTTAATAACCACTGGGGTGTCCCCAAGCCTAGTCCAGCCATCAGTGCCCAGTGGGGTGTCCCCAAGCCTAACCCAGCCATCTATGACCACTGGGGTGGCCCTAAGCCTAGGCTTCCCACCTATGGTCAGTGGGGTGTCCCCAAGCCTAGGATACCCATCTGTGTCTAGTGAGATGTCCCCAAGTCTAGCACAACCATCTATGATCACTGGGGTGGCTCCAAACCTAGCTCAGTCATCTGTTGCCAGTGGGATGTCCCCAAGCCTAGCCCAACCATCTATGACCAGCAGGGTATCCCCAAGCCTAGCACAACCATCTGTGGCCAGTAGGGTGACCCCATGCCTAGCCCAGCCATCTGTGGTCAGTGGGGTGTCCCCAAGCCTAGCCCAGCCATCTGTGCCCAGTGGGGTGTCCCCAAGCCTAGCCCAGCCATCTGTGCCCAGTGGGGTGTCCCCAAGCCTAGCCCAGCCATCTGTGCCCAGTGGAGTGTCTCCAAGCCTAGCCCAGCCATCTGTGCCCAGTGGAGTGTCCCCATGCTTAGCCCAGCCATCTGTGCCCAGTGGAGTGTCCCCAAGTCTAGCCCAGCCATCTGTTCCCAGAGGGCTATCCCCAAGCCTAGCCCAGCCTACTGTGACCAATGTGGTGTCCCCAAGCCTTGGTCACCCATCTATAACCAGTGGGGTATCCTCAAGCCTAGCCCAGCAATCTCTGACCACTGGGGTGTCCCCAAGCCTAGCCCAGCCATCTGTGCCCAGTGAGGTGTCTCCACGCCTAGCCCAACCATCTGTGCCCAGTGGGGTGTCCCCAAGCCTAGCCCAGCCATCTGTTTCCAGTGGGGTGTCCCCAAGCCTAGCCCAGCCATCTGTGCCCAGTGGGGTGTCCCCAAGCCTAGGTCCACCGTCTGTGCCCAGTGGGGTGTTCCCAAGCCTAGCTCAGCCTTCTATGACCAATGTGGTGTCCCCAAGCCTTGGTCACCCATCTATAACCTGTGGGGTATCTTCAAGCCTAGCCCAGCAATCTCTGACCACTGGGGTGTCCCCAAGCCTAGCCCAGCCATCTGTGCCCAGTGGGGTGTCTCCACACCTAGCCCAGCCATCTGTTTACAGTGGGGTGTCCCCAAGCCTAGCCCCGCCATCTGTGCCCAGTGGGGTGTTCCCAAGCCTAGGTCCACCGTCCGTGTCCAGTGGGGTGTCCCCAAGCTTAGCCCAGCCATCTGTGCCCAGTGGGGTGTCCCCAAGCCTAGGTCCACCGTCCGTGCATAGTGGGGTGTCCCCAAGCCTAGGTCCACCGTCCGTGCCCAGTGGGGTGTCCCCAAACCTAGCCCAGCCTTCTGTGCCCAGTGGGGTGTCTCCAAGCCTAGCCCAGCCATCTGTTCCCAGTGGGGTATCCTCAAGCCTAGCCCAGCAATCTATGATCACTGGGGTGTCCCCAAGCTTAGCCCAGCAATCTGTGCCCAGTGGGGTGTCACCAAACCTACACCAACAATCTATGATTACTGCGGTGTCCCCAAGCCTAGGCCACCCGTCTATGACCAGTGGGATGGCTCCAAGCTTTGCCCACCCATCTCTGGCCAGTGGGGTAATCCCTACCCTAGCCCACCCATGGGTCTCCAGTGTGGTGGCCCCAGTCCTAGGACAGCCATCTGTGAGCAGTGGAGTGTTTCCCAGCACACCCCTGTCATCTATGATGGCGCAGACATCTATGGCCAGTGGAGTAGCCCCCAGTCTAGGTCAGACTTCCACACCCACTGAGTTTACTTCCAGACTAGACCAGCCAGCTATGGTTAGTTGGGTGGCCCCCACCCTATCCCAGTCACCCACGGCCAGTCGGGGGACCTTCAGTCCGGCCCAGCCATCTGTGGCCCGCTGGTTGGCATCCAGCCTGGCCCAGCCATCTGTGCTCAGTGGCGTGGGGAAAGGCCTCAGCCCACCCGGTTGGGGTCCTGGGGTGGATTCAAGCCTGCAGTCCTCCAGGGAGAGTGCGGGAGCCCCTCATCTATGTCCCCCTTCAATCTTTATTTCAGTTAGCGCATGTCAACCATACCCGTGTGTGGCCAGTGGCATGGGTCAGGGTTCAAACCAGCCATCTCTGGGAACTGGGGTGGACCCCAGGGAAGACCCTCTGATGGCTACTGGGGTGGTTTCCAACCTCCAGGACTCTGGGTTCAGGGAAGTGTCATTTGGGTTCCATCAGCCACCCAGTGTTGGTGGGAGGTATTCAAGTGTGTGTCAACCTTCTGTGGTCACTGTTTCAGTGCCAAACTTGTGCCAGGCTTCTGTGGCCAATGAGGAGGACTGTGGGCTAGGCCAGGGATCCAGTGTTTTTCAGGGGACTCTCTTCCAGGGTGCAGCTATGGGCATGCCACAGGGCCCCGTGGCTGCTAGTGTGTTCCTAAGTATGTCTCAGGGAGCCGTGTGTGACGGTGTGGCTGGGCGTCTACCCAGGAGATGCACAGCAACTTGTGTGGGTCAGAGTCAGTCTCAGGTGGCCAGTGGCACAGCTCCTATGGCACCCCAGATCTTGGGGGCAGGTGCCCCTTTAACTCGTGGAGTCTCCATGGCCACGGGGGTGGGCCCCAGCCTTCCCCCAGCTTCAGTGCCCACCAGCCTGGCCAACAGTCAGTCCAAGCTCTCCCTGGCCAGTGTGGGTCCCAGCATCTCTCAGGTCAATGTTGCTGCACTGGTCACTTCGGACCCTATCCTATCCAGCTACCAACCTGCAAATGTTGTCCCTCAGGGCTCCGTGCTGGGCATGGCTGGCAGTGGTCTCATGCCAGGTTCTGTAGCCAGAAGGATGAACACAGCCAGGGCCCCAGGCGCTGTGGTTAGTGGCATGGCCCCTCTTCTTCCCCCAGGGTCTGTGATCAGGGGCGTGGGACAGAATCTTTCATCAGGTTATCTGGCCGATGGTGGGGCCCGGAGTCTCCCACCAGGTTCTGTGGCCAGTAGGGTGGCCGACAGTCTGACGGCAGCAGACAGGCAAAGTCTGTCTGCAAGACCCTCAGCTAGTGTAGTCACTCCAAGCCAACTCCCAGATTCAGTGGTGAGTGGGGTGGACCTAAGTGTACCTCTTGGTTCTATGGCAACTGTGGGGGCCTCTAGTAGGGCCCAGAGTCTCCCCCAGGGGTCCATGCTGATTGGAATCACTCCCCATCCTTATTATGGAGCCCCAGCTGGAGAGGGGTCTACAGTCCCCGGCCCAGCATCCCATGGCACTGGCCTGAACCAAGTTCATCCTCAAGCCTCGGGAGCTAGTGGCACAGCCAGGCGGGTATCCCAAGTACCCACGGTACTGTCGAGAGCCTTTCAGCTGAGCCAAGAGCTTGGGATGACACCACCTGAGGCCACAGAGGGCTGGGACATTGCAAAGTCGGGAGAACTGGACGAGGCTCTCTCCCATGTGTCAGGATCCAGCAGCGAGTCCACGGATCTAACCAGCAAGTCCAGGGTCCTTGGGGCAACCCCGTGGATACACCATGGTGCCATGGGGATGGATGTGGACTATGACCACAGGCCCCAGTTTGAGGAGGAGACTCTTCCCAAAGCCCAGATGGACTGTTTGGTGGAGGTGGCTCCCAGCCAAGCCAGTGGTGAGGTCCCAGTGTCTTTCCAGCCTCTGAGTTTAGCCAAGCACCCCATGGCCAGCAGCATCACCCCAACTCTACAGCCACAGTCAATAACCAGTGGCAGGGTCCCCAGTTCCCACCTTATGGCTGAGAGTGGGCAGATATGTGTAGGTGACACAGCCATGAGTCAGCCCATGGCTCCTGGGCCCACAGAGGCCCCCTCAGCTCTGATACAGGAGTCCATGGCTCATGTTGGACCCCAAAGCCATTCCCAGGGGATGGTGGCTTCTACTGAAGTGTCAGGATCACCCCAGCTGGCTTCGGGCAGTACCATGGCATCTAGTGTGCATTTGGGGTCTGTGGCCAGGTTGGAGACCCCTAGTCCACCCCAGAGGTCCAGCATGGTCTCACACGTGCTGTCATCCTTGGCTACAAAGGCAGCATCCAGTCCCTTACAGATGGAAGCTGTCCCCAGTGCACTCCAGAAACCAGTGTCTGGGAACCAGGCCCAGAGCAACCGTGAGTCCCTTGGCCCTAAAAAGTCCTTCAGATCCATGCACAGAAGCACTGTTCCGGAAATGCTAGAAGGTTCTGTGGCCAAGGTTGTGCCCTCCCATCAGGTGCAGAAGCATGCATCCTGGACCTCACTGGTCAAGGGCAAACGGCCCAGCAGCGCACCCTCAGTGGGCATAACACCCATCCTCCACACCAGCGAGGCAGCACGTGGCACGACCATCCCTAAGCTGTCCCTGGGAGTCCGGAGGGTGTCTATAGGCTATGAGTCTTCACCGAGTGGTTCCCGACGGCCCCTTTTTGATCAGGAATCAAAGGAGGGGATACAGGACTCCCCTAGCTCCGGGGGTCCTGTGGTTAGTCAGAAGGCATCCCTGATCCCCTCTGTACTCCAGGGCCCCACGGATGCTGGCATGGCTGGTGGCCAGTCATGGAACTCTGCTGTTCCCAGTGTAACGGTCAGGCCCATGGACCACACCGCTGTGGCCCCCTGCAGCGCAAGGAGGCCAGCCAGGGGTGCTGGGCCGTGGGACGCCGTGGGCAGCAAGGTGTCAGCGGATCCCAGGCAGCCGGGGAAGTTGACGATGTCGGTGCAGACTGTAGAGGAGATAATCGTCCAAGCCGTGATCACTCTCCAGGCGTGCATGCGTGGCTACCTAGTGCGTCGTACCATCAAGGTGTGGCACCAGTGGGCCACCATCATCCAAGCTACTTGGCGTGGCTACTGTGTGCGGCGGAAACTGACCCACCTCTACAGAGCCACCACAGTCATCCAGGCTGCCTGGCGAGGCTACTGCACCCGCCGGGACCGCGCCCAGCAAATGCTGCTCCCGGGCACGTGGGCAGAGCTGGGCAGCAGCAGAGCCAGGACCACCTCTGATCACCGCTGTTACCAGTCTTGCCAGCCACACGTCTGCAGCCTCTGCCAGTCCCTGAGCACCGGGTTGGGGTCCCCTCCCAGCGTGGTGATGCTTGTGGGCTCCAGTCCCCGCACCTGCCACATGTGCGGCCACACCCTGCCCACGCGGGTGGTGCAGGGTGTGGGCCAGGGGGGTGGGCCATGGGCCTGTGTCTCCCAGCCGGCTTCGCAGAGCTCCCAGCAGCTGCGTCACCAGATCAAGGCGGCCACAGTCATCCAGTCGGCCTGGAGGGGCTTCAAGATCCGCCGCCAGCTGAAGCAGCAGCAGGTAGCAGCCAAGATGGTCCAAGCCAACTGGCGAGGCCACCACACCCGCACCTGCCTCACCACGGATGCACTCTTGGGGCCAGCAAGCCCATGGAACAGCTCGCGGCACACGTACTGGCCCGGTGTCTAGGACCCTGGCTACCAACATGGAGGACACTGTGGGAGGGGCTGTGTCTAATGAATAAAGTCCTCCACAGCCTGGATCTTGGTTCATGTTTTCCAGATTAATGGGAGAATCTCAGGCATGGTGTGTGGGGGGATATAGTGAGAGGGACCTGAAACATCCCAGAGAGGAGGGGCCCCAAAGCTTCCAACCACACAGATTGTGCCCAGGATCTGTGGCCGGGATGGGGTCCCCAAGTCTTTCCTGGAAGTCAGGGGCCACCAGCATGGCCTCACACTTGCCGCCATGTCTGTCCATGGTTAACCAGGTGGTATCTAGTCGGTTCCAGATGGAAGCTGTCCCCAGTGCACTCCAGAAAGCAGTATCTGGGGACCTGGTCTGGAACACCCACCTTGAGTCCCTTAGCCCTAGAAAATCCTACAGGTGCTGTATGGGTGCTTCATTCTAGAAGTGCTAGAGGGTTCCAGACATGTCCTGATTTGGGGGGATGCTGGGCCCCCCCAAGGGGCTCCAGCCTGAGTGAGACAGAGGGGGACAAGGACAGGGCAGAAGGAGGGGAGGGGGCTGGGGACTGCCAGAAGGGTCAGCCTGGCAAGGGAGGGGCAGAGGGAGTGCCGGCATGGGTTTGGGGAAACTATGGAGAGGGCACCACAGAGTACTGGGGCTGCAAGAGGGACTGGGAGGGGGCAGGGTGTCCTGAGAGGATGGGAAAGATGGCGGGCTTCAGGGTCATGGTCCAGGCAGGGTGTTTAGGAGGAGTGGGGGTCCTGTGAAGAGCAGGGTACGAATGGCACTCCCTGGGGAACAGGAGCACCCCCTAGAGGCCCCACGTGCAGACGCTCCGCCCTCTCCGCGCCCCTCCACAGCCCCGCGCTCCGCCAGCAGGGGGCGCGCGCGCGCAGGTGTAAAGGGCAGGCACCTGGCCACACACCTGTGCAGAGCCGGAGGCGGCCCCTTCCGCGCAGGAATGGCGGGCACCCAGCTGCCGCCGCTTCTGCTTCTGGCTCTGGGGCTGCTAGTGAAACCTTTTGATGCTAATAAACAGTTTGCCCTTGCCACCTCTACAGGTAAGAGCAGGTAAGAGGGAAGCCCGGCTTCCGGAAAGCTGGGGGTGGGGTGGGGAGCGCACACACCCAGTCACATACCTGGCTTCTGGACTCTTCCCTCAGCACGCTCGTCTGCCAGCCTTCCAGAGAAGACTGACCTTTCCCCAGAGACAAATGTGAAAGTGAGAACAGCGGGAGCAACTTCTCGCTTCCAAGACCTGGGGCTGCCCGACCTGTGACCCCAGTGTGCCCTGAACTGGTTGGAGGCTGGGGATTGCCTCTCATCCAGTCTGAGGCTCTGCTTCTCTTAGCCCAGACCCCAAAGAGAGAATGATGACCCCGGGGCCATGGGAGGCCAGGGAACAGAGGCTCTTCCTGGTCATCAAGCATCCATGCTCCCATAAATTCTTCTTGGTGTCTGACTTAATTCCCTCCTGCTGCCCTATGAGAAAGTTCTCAGCGTGGAGAAGAGTTGACCTTGTTTGTATCCCCTTCCCCGAGCCTCCCCCTCCCACCGAGTCATCATTCTCTGACCCGTGTCCCAGCCCCAAACCTATATTACAGCAGAGGCCACCAGGGCTGGCATGCTGACTGCAGACAAGGGTTTCCTTCAGTCATCACCTTTATCCCTATTTCGTAGCTCAGGAAACTGAGGCTCAGTCCAGCCCTGTGCTGGACCCAGGTTAGAACCAGTTGATTTGGCTCATGCCAGTCTCCCAGTCTAGGAGTCTCTGGGAAAATCAAACACTGGGCACTATGTGTAGAAACAGTCCCATTTTACCTTCTGGTCAGTTCTCCAGCAGCTCATGAGCACCTACTCTGTGCCGGGCATTCAGGAGGGCTTTTGTCCTCCACCTCCTCTTTTAAGGTGCACTGGTTTTCCTCAGTTCACTTTAAAAATTCAGCTCCCCAGAATTCTGGCTTGACTTGGGGTCCACTATGGCCCCTGAGTCATTTTCATTTCAGGAGAAACCTCTCATAGTCTGAATTCCTCTTCACATGATAGTGGGAGGCAGTTTGGGGAGGCTGACCCGTTAGTCCTCAATTCCGTGGAGGTCCTCCTGCCTACCTTCCCAATCACCTCAGGCCATACCTCTACCACTCTGAGCCTTGGTAAAATAGGGATGAAGTCCAAGTGGTGCTTCATGCCTCTTCTAGATTCATCTGTCATCCCCCCAGGGCCTGGGAGACTGAACAGAGAGATGGGGATAGGGGCCGGCAGACCCATTTCCCTCCCAGGGTCAGTGCTGCATTATTTCCGCATTTTTGCTGCCTGGGGTGAGGCAAGGAGGAAGCTCAAAGATCTGTGCGGGGCTGGGTGAACAAGGGTGGGGCGGGGAGCAGTTGATGAATGAACTTGCACACCCCTGAGGTGCCCAGCTGCCTGTATCTGTGCAGGAGTAATTGTGGGAGGTGGCCCATGAGCTGTTTACCCGCCCTCCACCTGGTCCCTGGGCTCCATGCCTGGGACAGGGTGAGTGCCAGGGAGTGGCTGGAGCAAAGCAGGGACACGATCCAGAGACACGATCTGATGACTGTTCCCAGCACCCAGGTCTCTACCTCCCGTTAAAACTCTGAGTTTAGCCTTGGGGACCTCCCAGGTACCTGGGGAAGAAGATTAGGGCTGGCCCTCACTGAGCTCAGAGGGGGATCTGTACGGCTGAGCATCCTGAGGGCACACTGTGTGCTGAACCTGAGTGATGAACTGTCCGAGGCGTTGATTTCCCATGACCTCCATCTTACAGAAAAGGAAACCGAGTCCCAGAAAGTTGAAAGGAGTTGCTGAGCCCAATGCCTGGCTTGCAGCCATTCCCCATATCCTGGGGGGCATCTAGAGCCTTGAGGCAAAAAGACTGGGAGGTCCCAGTGTGAAATTGAACCGTGACTGTGGGCCCTCAGACAAGGAGCTTGACCTCCTGAGGGAGTCTTGGTTTCCCTCATGGCATCCTAAATCCTCTGGGCCTCCCTATGAGCCTCGCATTGATACTTGTGATAATAGGGCAGGAGGCATTCGAGAGGGAGGGGTCGGGGTGACCCAGGTTTGCAAAACCCTGTTCTTTGTCATGTGCTTCCTGCACCCTCAATGGCATTTTTCTTTCTAGTGGTTATGACTTCTTTATCCCTGAGCAGCAGCGTGACAGAGGACTCAACTTCCATCCCTCCGGCCACTTCTACCTCCATTTCAGGGGAAACCACCGACACCTCCAGCCTCCCGAGTTCGGAGGCAGACTCCACGACCCAGCTCAGCTCCACAGATCCAGGGATGATCACCACCACCCCACAACTAGGGACAGTCACCTACACCAGCTCTCACTCACCCAGTTCAGAGCTCACCTCCATTTCTCATTCCACCCACGCTGGTTCCACATCCTTCACCCTGCACTGGAACCTCAGTTCCCTCAGTCCTGGGACGGAGCCCTCGGTCCGCACTGACCAGACTTCGGGGCGCTCTGGCCAGGGTGAGTGGTAACAGGTTTTGGGGGTGTGGGGCAGGTGGCCGGTACCGGGCTGAAGTTCTGGGATTGGCCACCAGGGGGAGACACAGGCTCGGGAATGCGCTAGAGAGGGCCTCCCTTCCCCAACCGCCTCGTCTACACCCCTTCATCTGGAGAACACTTACTAAGAGGTTAGTGTGTGTCAGGTCTTGGGACACAGTTATATGCAAGAGAGACAAAAATACCGGTGAGGTGATAGGTTTAAACTATATATTTATTTGTTCATAAAATAACAAAATAGAGCAGGACAAGGGGTTGGAATATGGTTGCAAATGGTTTGAAAATTTTGAGTGTTCTGCGACTGGTCTGAGTGCAGTCGTGTTTACAATTGATTGATCACAACCAGTTACAGATTTCTTTGTTCCTTATCCACTCCCATTATTTTGCTTGACTAGCCTTTAAGTTAAAAAAAAAAAAAAAAAAAAAAAAGTGGTGAGCTAAGATCTCAGTTTGAGGAGGTGAAGGAGGGAGCCATGCAGGTATCTAGTGGGAGGGCAGCCCAGCCCTGAGGTGGGGCTGACTGCCTGATGTGTTTGAGAAAAGTGAGGTGGCTGGAATGGGGTTGAGTGGGCTATGAATTGAGGGTTGAAGGTGGGGAGGTTGCAGGTTGTACCAACACAGGACCCCAGGGACTGCACAGAGGTCAAGCAGTTTTAGGGGGTCTGGAAAAATCTATGATTGAAAATAATACCTTGTCTCCAAAATGTTCAAAAAGTACAAACATGAAATATAATGATCTTTTGCTTAAAGTCACAGAATACACACCATCTTCACAAAGCATTGAATTTTGCATGTGTCTTCAGAATATCAAGGCATTTGGAAACATGTCTAGGTTAGAATGTTCTCACTTCAGAAGAACTGCTGAGAGTACCCAATGATGGCAAAGAAAACACAGCAAACTAAACGAATACTTGTAGATAAGTATATTCAAAAGGAAAGGGCTAAAAATGTGCTTTAAAAAGGTTATAGAAACAATGGAAGAGAGAAGTGAGCACAGCTCCCTGAAAACAGATTTAAAAGGCTCTGGGCCCTAGGGCCGAGCCCGTGGTGCACTCAGGAGAGTGCGGTGCTGGGAGCGCAGCAGTGCTCCCGCCGCGGGTTCAGATCCTATATAGGGATGACCGGTTCACTCACAGCGCTCACTGGCTGAGTGTGGTGCAGCCGGTCTCAAAAAAGGACAAAAAAAAAAAAAAAAAAAAAAGGCTCTGGGCCCTGATGGGTGTCTCAGACTTGGGAGGGGTGGGGCCCAGGGCTGACTCAGGGCTCCTTCCTCCGGCTCCAGGTTACATTGGGGCCTCCGAGTCACACAGGAACCCAGGCGTGGTGGTGGCTGTGTGTTTGTTGGTGTCTATTTTGGTCATCGGGTCTGTGGTAATGGCTGTGAGGTGCTGCCACAAGGATGAGTCCAAGTTCAAGAACCTGGATAAGGTGTCCCTGGTGAGGTGGGGGCTGGGCTGGGGGCTCGGCCCTGGGGCCAGGGCAGGGTTGGGGCGGCAGTCCTCCCAGGCAGGGTGCGCCCTGCTGCACAGCCCACTGGGGCCTGAATGCTCCTGTGTGTTTTCCTCTTCCAGGGAACCATAAACGAAGGTCCATCCTTCTACTGGAGTAGATCACCCCACCAACTACTGGAGTGATCCCCTGGGGGCCGACAGAGATGGGCTTGGATGGGGCTGGGGTGCCTGAGGAGGGGCAGAGCCTGAGGGAATAAAACCCCTATTAATAATCTGAGGCCTCCTGAATCATGGATTTGTGTGACAACCATTAATTGATCGCCTACTATGTTCAGGGCCCTGTGCTGGGGTCACAGTGGGGACCATGTCTCCACTCTCATGGGGCTCACAGTCTTGGGGGTGCAGACAGGAACCGGGGGAATCAAATGAGGTCATTTCAGATGGCACTGAGGACTGCAGAGTCACGGATTGGGGCTGTGGGACCACAGGGCCGGTGTGTCCAGGTTTGCTGAGAGTCACAGGGAGGCCTTGCCGAGGAGGTGACGTTTGAGCTGAGACCTGAGGGGTGGGCAGGAGCTACCCTGAGGAAAGCTGGGGAAGGTGTCCTGGGAAGTGGACACAGAAAGCTCTGTGGTAGGAAAACCCTGGAGGTGTTTGAGAAACAGCAGGGAGGTAAACAGGGTCAGAGCGGTGAGGGAGGGTCGCGCAGGCTGTGGGAAAGAGTGTGGGTTTTACCCCAAAGGTTGTGGACCCCAGGAGAATTTCCAGCCAGCAAGTGCCAGAACTGGGTTGATCTTTCTTCAAGTCTTTGGGAAGACAGACCAGCTCTGCAGGGGAGTCATGGTACCCTCTCCCACCAGTCTTCTTTGAATCATTTCAGTCCTGCGTCCCAGGGTGCGGGGGACACTCTGTCCCCTCCCATTGTGTGGGAGGGAAAACCGAGTTCAGTGCGGGGCAGACCTGTGGCGGGTCAGTGGGCTCTTTCTACTGCCCACCCCACCTCCAGCATCGTCCAGGATTCTCTAGCAGAGGGGGATGCCAAGGCTCCAAGCTGGGTCTCCTTGGCCTGGGATGTGTCCCTGGGCCGTCTCCATGATTCCAGCCCAGAGCTGTCCCCTCAGGGCTGGCTTTACCAGGCTGTGAAATGGACACTCAGAGAGGCCTCAGGGTCAAGCTCACCTAGAACACTGGGGCGAGAGCCTGCTCAGGGCAGAGTCATGCTTTGATGATTTTGGGGGTGGGTGGGTGGGTAGAGGAGATGGTGGGGCCTCCAGTACAGGTGAAACATTAACTCACAGCAGCTCAGGAGGTGACAGCAACACAGGAGCCCCTTTCCTGTGGCTACAGCCCCCTCCCTACCCTCCCACCCCACCCCCACCTCACCATCCCTCCGGGGGGCTGCAGCTCTGGCCCCCACAGTTTGTGAGTGGGGTTTGACCAGAGAGGGTTACTGATCTGCCTGGGGTGGCACCATGTAGTGAACAGCTGTCTGGGAGACCCCATCAACCCCCAAGGGCCACCCGCCAACTTCTAAGGCCAGACCCCTTGGCTCTGCTTTGAAGAATTCCCCTGTCTTCCCCACAAAGCTGCACCTCTTTCTGTGTCTCTCTGGCTCTGCGTTTCCATCTCTCTCCCTGTCACATGCAAACATGCGAACAATTAGACTTACCTGCTCACTCGATCCTTCCCCTCCTCCTCTGTCCCCTCTCTCCCCCTCCCTTCCCCTCTTCCTCCTTCTCCCACACCCGGTCATGCTCCAGCCACTCTCTCTAACACCCTTGGGCCCTCCCGGTCACTCTGCCCACCACCTCATGGCTCTGTCCCAAGAGGGGTGTGTGGGTTGTGTCTCGGCCTGGTGCTCAGACAGTGAGGCAGGGGTGGGGTGGGGTCAGGGGTAGACCCTGGGCTACCCTCTTGGGCAGGTCCAGTCCTCTCCTCTCCCACTCCCTGGGATGTCACAGGACACAGGCAGAACTCAGCAGTGGCCATGAGCGTCAGGCCTGCCTGCACCTCACAGGGAGAGCTTGTGTGCATTTAAAGGGGTCTGAGGTAGTGGGCTGAAACCATCAGAGCTGCTCTGGGAGCTGAATGAATCCCCCATGGGGCCTGGGGCCAGGGGACTCCTTTCCAAGGGTTCTGATGCCCCCCCCCAACAGGCTGCTAAACCTGGCAGGGTATGTGGGAAGGTCTTTGGGCTCACGGCGTGTGTGTGGGCACATGTCCCTGGACAGAGACCCCTGCAGAAGTCCCAGGGGGTGTCCCACACTGGTGCTGGTGGTGTGACCCAGCCACCTTGACTGAGTGTGCTTAGGCTCCCGGGAGGGTGTAGGGTGTGGGAGTGAGCTCTGCATCTAGGGGGTGTCCCACAGGCATGTAGCTGTGCTCCCAGGGGCCTCAGGGTCTCACAACCACCAACCCAGGTCCAGAGATGCCTGCGACATGAGGCACAGCAGAACGTCACTCTCCTTCCTGCTGAGTGAGGTGAGTGGTGGGAGGTGGGTGGTGGCCCGGGCCATGGGGGAGGGGGTCCCAGCACACCTCTACTCAGAAACACCCAGAGCTGCCTGGACACCAGCTTACAGGGGGAAACTGAGGCCCAGAGAGGCCATCAGGGACTTGGGGACCCAATCCAGGTGTCCAGTCCAGGGCTGTGGCCACTGCTTTTTGGAGTAAGGGACCCCCCCACTCCTGAGTGCAAGATTTGACTGCCCAAGGAAAGGGGACATGACTGTCCCCAGACCAGGGCAGGGAGGGCATGAGGCCACATTGGAAAAGGGTCAATGGCCCTATTTTGGGAAATTGAGGTAGTAGAAAAAGACAGTAGAGAGCAGAGAACCTGGCAGGTGCTGGATTTGAATCCCAGGCTGGTCACCGATGCCTGAGGCTGGTAACCTCTCTGGGACTCAGTGTTTGCTCATGTAAAAAATGGGCTAAAATTGTGTGGATTGAGGAAGCTCATGATGAGCCTGTCGGTCCCCTGTGGCAGGTGAGGTCCCATATGCATTAAGTTGTCTATCCATGCCCCAGCCATCTGCAGAAGGAAGAGAAGGATAAGGCTGTCCTCAGTTTATTTTATTATTATTATTATTTTTAAAAGATGACCGGTAAGGAGATCTTAACCCTTGACTTGGTGTTGTCAGCACCACGCTCAGCCAGTGAGCGAACCGGCCATCCCTATATGGGATCCGAACCCGGGGCCTTGGTGTTATCAGCACCATACTCTTCCAAGTGAGCCACGGGCTGACCCTGTCCTCAGTTTACAAATTAGGAAACTGAGGCACAGAGAATTTAGCCCTCTCCCAAAGCAAGAGACGAAGCAGTGTTTGGATCTGGGCCCCGTCTGTGCTCGGAACTCCTGAGGTTGAGCTGTGAACTGGCCAGGGGTGGCTCCGGTACCTTCTCCCATCTCTCCTAAGTGGGGACCTCCTGGTGCGCCCCAAACTATCAGTTTACAGCATCACCCATTCCACCTGCAAGTGGGGCACCTATCATGCACTGGGCCCTGAGCTGGGTTTGGGGGACCCAGAGGTGAAATGGTGGGCTCTGCCCCCCAGGGGGGCTCATCAGGTCGGAAGACAGATGTTAAACCAAGGAAAAGGATGAAATGGGGTGTGTGTGTGCACGTGCGTGTGTGTGTGTGTGTGTGCGTGTGTGTGCGCACGTGCGTGTGTGTGTGTGTGTGTGTGTGTGTGTGTGTGTGTGTGTGTGTGTGGCTGGGGGGGGGGGGGGGGGGGGGGGAT
>NW_007734810.1:0-315 GCF_000696425.1 Galeopterus variegatus
GTTCCAACTCTTGGCTATTGTAACGAGTGCTGCAATGAACACTGGGGAACAGGTATACCTTTGACTTGATGATTTTCATTCCTCTGGGTATATTCTCAGCAGTGGGATAGCTGGGTCATATGGTAGATCTATCTGCAAGTGTTTGAGGAACCTCCATACCATTTTCCATAGAGGCTGCACCATCTTGCAGTCCTACCAACAATGTATGAGAATTCCTTTTTCTCCACAACCTCGCCAGCATTTATTGTTCAGAATCTTTTGGATGTTAGCCATCCTAACTGGGGTGAGATGGTATCTCAGTGTAGTTTTGATTTG
>NW_007734810.1:3987-6438 GCF_000696425.1 Galeopterus variegatus
GCGGGTGTCTGCCTCACGAGCAGGGCCGGGCCGGGGGTCACTCATGGGGCTGGGCGGGGCCGAGCGGCTCCCTCTCTGTCTCATCACCATCCCCATCCTCGGCCGCTGCTGCCTCGGGCTGCTCACTCGGTCCTGCGGCGCAGCTCAGGCGCTCCCAGGAATCTTGTTTAATGCTGGCCCCAAACCTTGAATCTGTAGTTGCTTTTTTTATAGTTGTAAATTAGTTGATGCAGGCGCGCCGGCGGCGGTGGCGGGTGTGCGGGACCATCAATGCCCAGCGGCTGGCTGAGGGCTCAGTACATTCTTTTAGAAATGAGGAAATGAGAAGCATTATGTGAACTCAGAACATGTCCACCAGTGCCCAAGGCCCACAGACTTTGGAGAGGCCCAGATCGCCACGCCCAAAGTCCTCAGGGCTCCCCCTCCTACTGTGCTTCCCTTTTAAATTCTGGCTTTGTGTCATGCCTTTGCTGCCATAAATCAGCACAGACTGTTATGAGTAGCCATGCAGCTTCCTTAACCCTTTGCAGCTTGGCAATTTCTTCTGCAAAATACTCTGGGTCAGCATCTTGAAGTTCCACTTTCCATAAAGCTTTGGGCATGAACAAAATGCAGACAAGTTCTTTGCCAGGTCTTAGAAAGGTGATCCTTGCCTCAGTTTTCTATAAGTCTCTTCTCATTTACGTCTGAGACTGTCTCAGAATGGTGTTTATAGTCCATATATCAAGCATTCTGGTTGACACCACATAACTAGTCTCTGAGATAGTCCAAACTCTTCCTGGTTTCCTGGTCTTCTAAACTCCCACCAGCAGCTATAATTTTTCTAGCTTTTTCCTTCAAGTTCTTCCAGCTTTTGCACATTACCCAGTTCCAAAGCTGCTTCCACATTTTTAAGAATCTGTTATAAGCAACATCCCACTTCTCTGGTGCCAATTTTCTGTATTAATCTGTTTTTGTTGTTTATAACAAAATACCTAGTACTGGGTAACTTATAAGAAAACAGAATTTATTGCTTACAGCTTTGGAGTCTGGCAAGTCCAAGATCCAGTGAACACTTTTGGTGAGGTCTTTCTTTCGTTGAGGCTTTTCAGCAATGCAGGGATCTCACATGGTAGAAAATGACAGAGGAGAGAGAGACTAATCTCTCATATGCTCTTCTTTTAAAGCCCTCAGAACCAAACCCCTGATCATCATTTTTAATNTGTTTATTCATTGTGGCAGGGGGTTTCACAGTCCACAGGTTTGACCCTATTGACTAACTAAAGTGTTGCTGTTTTTGCCAATTTGGTATGGCTACCTCCATGACTGCTCAGTTGGCCTCTAGTGTCTTGTGTGTGTGGTTGCCTCGGGTCTTGGGCCTCTCCGGGGAGCCACCTCTGTGGTCAGCTTGGACTCTGTTGGGCTGCTGGACCATAGGGCGGTACCGCAGGTTATGTGGTCCCTGCTGAGCTTCCACTTCCCGTGCAGGACTTCTCCCTGTTCTGTGCGCTCTGGCCTGGTGTGCAAGATCACGCAGTGGCGGCCCCACAGGGTGTGTGGTTTCTGCTGAGTCTCCGCCTCCCTAGCCGGATGACTCCCCACTCTGTGAGCACTAGGCTGGGCTGCTGAATCTTGCAGTGGTGGCCCCACAGGGTGTGTGTTTTCTGCTGAGTCTCCGCCTCCCTAGCTGGATGTCTCCCTGTTCTGTGCGTACTGGGCTGGGTTGGGATGTGTCTTCTGCAACCCTCGTCTATCAGCCGGGCCTTCAAGACCCTCCTCGGCACTGCCTCGCCCAGGAGGTCTTTCAGGTTTCTGCTAGGCGCAGACG
Organism: Galeopterus variegatus; assembly: GCF_000696425.1. Classification (NCBI taxonomy): domain Eukaryota; kingdom Metazoa; phylum Chordata; class Mammalia; order Dermoptera; family Cynocephalidae; genus Galeopterus; species Galeopterus variegatus. The sequence goes on from NW_007734810.1 coordinate 5,795, forward strand.
ACCAGTCGCTCTGGGTGCCTTTGTAGCACTGTGTAGATCTTTCTCAGAACTTATCACCTTCCTTCTGGTATCGCAGTTATTTGTGTACTTGTCTTATCTCCCACACCAGAGCATAAGCTCCTCGGGGGAGGAGTCCAGAGCACACGGTTCACCTTTGAATCCCCCTGGCGAGGACCAACTCCAGCGCCCGCCCGCAGTTAGTTCTGCGGGAGGTTCAAGCGAACTCAGGAACGCTCCGACCACACTATTCCTAACCGGAAATTGATTAGGCATTTTTCCCAACTGATGGCCACAGAGATGGTATCTGCCTCCCGGTAACAGGAAGTTTACCAGGGGCCAGAGCCCAGGGTGCGTTGGAGTAACATTCGGCCTGGCCTGCACTTCCTTGCCCTCCCAACGCTGGCCAGGGATGCCCCGTGCCACCAGCCCCGCCAGAGAACCACGGAGGGGGGGGAGGGGAGTCCAGCCTGCAGGCCCTGGGAAGCCCCATGCCGGGGAAAGCAAGTAGGAAGGCTCAGTCAGGAGCCCAGCCGGGCAAGGAGGACAGGCCTGGTCGAACTGGGCCGGAGCCGCCTCCACCCGAGAAAATGGAGGCACCCCCGGGCTGGTGACTGGCCCAGTGGGGCAGGCGGAAGCCGGGCGGG
>NW_007734810.1:7401-14834 GCF_000696425.1 Galeopterus variegatus
ATCTCTCATATGCTCTTCTTTTAAAGCCCTCAGAACCAAACCCCTGATCATCATTTTTAATAAGTTCATTAGGCATGGTTCTCAAAATCTAATCACCTCTTCAAGAACCCACCTTGCAATTTCCATAATAGCATTTCCCACACCCTTAGCACTCACAGTGGGGATCAAGCTACTAATATGAAAAACTTGGGAGACAAAATCCATATCACATAGGTGTTTGTTTGTTGTCCCCAAAGTGCACTCGAATATCTGGCATAGTATCTAGGTGCTATCTCTTGCTGTGCAGGACCATGAATTATCTCTTTGTGTACTTTGTCAATTGTGCTTTTCCTGACTGTATTATTTTTTGTTGCTTCATAACAAATTGCAACAAACTTAAAATTAGCTTAAAACAGCACAATTTTATTATCTCTCTATTTCCAAAGGTCAGAAGTCTAGACAGAGTATGACTGGCTTCTCTGTTGAAGGTGTATCTGGGCTGAAATTAAGGGGTGGACAGAAAAAGTGGTTTACATCTGTCAGGGGCCTCTTCCAAGCTCACTGGATAATGGCAAAATTTATTTTCTTGTGGTTATAGGACTGAGCTCCCTATTTTCCTGACAAATTTTGGCTATAGACTGCTCTCAGCACCTAGAGGCCACTTGGAGTTCATTACCATATGGCTTCCTTAGACAGGCCACAAAATAGATTTCTGCTTTCTCCAAAAACAGCCAAAGTACATCTCTCTGACTTTCCCTTCTGCAACCAGCCAGAGAAAACATCCATCTTTTAAAGGGCTCACCTGTTTATGTCAGGCCCACCCAGAATAATCTCCCTTTTTCTATATAAAGTAGCATAATCATAGGAGTGATATCTCCTCATCTTCACCGATTCCACCTACACTTAAAGAGGAGGGGATAATTCAAAGGCAAGAGTCATTGGCATCCAGCTTAGAATTCTGCCTACCACATTGACTAACTTTATATTCACCACAATGAGAAGAAGGTAGTGAGAGAATGTGGATATGCTTTAGAAGTAATTTGTATTGAAGCAGTAGAGATCATCTTGCCTCTACACTTCTTTAAAACCATTTACTCAATGTTTGGCTTCATTGTTATGCATGATGCTGTTATCACACATCATGCCCCCCATGAATACTGGCTTTGAACAGCTCCTTCGAAGGTTGCTGTGGTACTTTGTTGATGATGGTCACAAATAGAAGTCTCCCCAAGATAATTCAGGAAAGTGTGAATGATTGCTCAGTTTTTGGTCATGTTATTATATCTGAACTCTTAAGGCCATGTCATTAGATTTCTAGAATCTGATCTCTTTCAATGTTGACCCCACACCTGTCATCCACATACCACTTTCAGTGGGGTGGATGCATAAGGGAGGATTGTCTGATACTTATCTACATCCTTCATGTGTTAGGGCCCCTTTGTTTTTAAACAATGATCTCAGAAAAAAAAAAAGCTCAGAGGACATAGGTGCAGCCACTCTTGGAGGATTGGTGGACATGTGCTCAGGAGCCTGCGGCAGTAGTGGGGTGACTACCCTGCTGTCAGCAGACAGTGGCCCATGGGTTTGAGGATGCCTGCTGCTGTTCCTGCAGTTCTCCAGTGCCATAGACCAAAGACACTGACATGGTGATCATGTGTCCTCGCTCTTCCCCTCGTAGCTCAAGCCAAAACTGAAGAGTTGAGTGTCAGTAGTACAGAGTCCTGCAGTTTAAGAGTCACCTAACTGTGCACACAGCACCACTGTCGATAGCCCCATCTTTTGTGAATTTTTGGAAAAATAAAGCATCAACCAGTGGTGTTATTGGCTCCCTGTGCCAACCCCATAGGACCCAGCTGTACAGAGTGCTCCACATGAACCCATGGGGGCAGCCCTGGAGCTCTTATGGGCATCTGGTTGACCCACTGAGGAAGCTTTGAGAATGTCAGAGAGGTCCTAAAGGGGAGACAAGGACCCTGAACATATGCAGACCCTTTTCAGATCTCATGGGGCTGCGGAGATAACTCCAGGCCATGGGAAGTCCAGGGCATTGGAGTGGGCTTACAATGTTTCAAGAAAGGGTAGGGGAAGGCTGAGGCCAAGACTAGGGCAGAGCTCATACATAACCTGGGCCTGGAGCTATAAATGTTCTGGGCCCTTTTTCTTCCACTTAAATGCCGCCCCCCCACCCCACCCCCTTAGACAATTGCAATCCATCTACAAATTTCTTCCTGGTGATGGGTGTACTTCCTGGCCCATTGGAAAATATTCTTGTGTTAACTTTCTACAATCCAAAAGGACCATCAAAATATTTTGCTTAACCCAGATGATCTTTGAAAGGAATAAAATTCAGCACCAGTTAAAGGATGAGACACAAACACAAGGCAGCTCGCTGGAGAAGGTTTTTTCTTCAGTGGGCACATCTGCTTTTATAGGGTTAGAAGAGAGCTGATAGGTTTGCTGAGGACACGGGGGTGTTCAGGGATTGGATGGATTGCGTTGCTAAGGGGCCAGGAGCAGGGAGCCTGTGCTGATTGGCGTGGGATTCACGCCCGCGATAAGATATTGTGGCTCCAGTGGGAAGGAGAAGGTGGAAGAGAAGGGGTAGCCAGCGCCGTGATGGGGCATGGCCGAAAGCGTTCTCATACGACCTAGGATGAGACACAAACACAAGGCAGCTCGCTGGAGAAGGTTTTTTATTCAGTGGGCACATCTGCTTTTATAGGGTTAGAAGAGAGCTGATAGGTTTGCTGAGGACACGGGGGTGTTCAGGGATTGGATGGATTGCGTTGCTAAGGGGCCAGGAGCAGGGAGCCTGTGCTGATTGGCGTGGGATTCACGCCCGCGATAAGATATTGTGGCTCCAGTGGGAAGGAGAAGGTGGAAGAGAAGGGTAGCCAGCGCCGTGATGGGGCATGGCCGAAAGCGTTCTCATACGACCAAATAATCTTTATCCATTAGAGAAATTCTGGTTCAATTTTTTTTTTCCTCCCATGTATATATGCTTGAATGTTCCCCACAATATTTTACTAGTGTTATTGGAATATAAAACTCTTTTTTTTTTTTTTTTGCATATGATAGAGACTGCATTAATGTTAAGTAGACAATAATTTCCTCTCATTTTCCTTGTTCAAAAATATCTCAAAATCAAATTCCTTCTCTCGTTGGATATTATAATGAGGTCTGACTTTTAAGTCTGATTTAATCACAGCCTACAAAATGAAGCTTAAACCCACAGTACTGGACAATTCCATTTGATTCAACATGTCTGTTATTTCACGTTCAGTCATAATCTCACCCAACCTGTCACTGGTAGTGTAGATAGAACATTTTATTTTATTTTTTAAAGTCCTCCAGTTCACTTAATATAATTTTAGGTGAAATAAGCCAGGCACAGTAAGAGAAATACTGCATGTTCTCACTTATATGTGGGAGCTAATAAAAATAAATAAGTAAATTTACAAATGAACAGGGGCAGGGGGAAAGAAGACACAACAATCACAACAATTCCTTGAACTTGTTAAGACAAGTGAACAGATATGATGTTGATGAGGGGGGAGGGGAAAGAAGAAGGGGGAGAAAGGAGGCATTGGTAAAGGGACATTAAAATCAACTATATTGTATATTGATAAATTAAAATAATAAGTTTTTTAAAAAGTCCTCCAGTTCTACAAACTCCTTTAGGAACATCATCAATACTTAACAACATTTCCTGTCAAGAAATTCATTTTTCTATTTCTCACTTTTTCAGCTTTTTATTTTGCCCCTTTAAAAATTTCTATAAAACTTTAGCTTAGCCATTTTTTTTTTTGTTTTTACCCTTTTAGTTGAACTACACATATATTGAACATGGTTAGATGGAAAAATAAATTATCAATTTAAAAATTCCTTGGGATTTGATTTAAAAACACTATTCTGAATAAAAATGAAAAAATAAATCCAGAGTATATGATAGGATATTAGGAAATTTCTGCCCCCATTTAATTATCCTTCCCCTTGGAAACCAATATTACATTAAATAGCTGCAATAATGTTACATTAAGGTTGCACTGCACTTTTAGATCAGATAATTATTAGGCCATAAAACATTGTAAGACTTGCATATATTTAAGGTAAACTAAAATATATAATTATTTCCCTTATTATGCAGACAAAAGCTTTATGTCTCCAACTTATATGTCTAAGCCCTAAAATAATAACATTTTCTAATTTTTCAAGATTAAAATGGACAAAACTGTTGCAAATAAATACAAAAGATCATGTGCTAGCTGCTTAGGTTTACTTCCTACTAAAGCTAAATGAGTAGAAAGTCTAGTGGTCTCATTTTACCGAAAAACAAATTAATATCCTGAGATGTTATGTGATTTGTCTACTGAAATTTATGTGTAGTTCAAATCAGGCAAAAATGTAAAAGTCTAATGCTTCTGTACTGACACAGAAAGCCCAATCATTATAAATATATTGACTAAAATATGAATTAATTTATCATTTTCTGATACAGTAACAAAAATAAATATTTCTGGAGTCAATGGTCAGAGCATGACATTCTTAGTTCTTTTTGTTTTCCAACATTATTTGCCCATGTAACTATAATGACCATGTAATTATTGTTTATTCTTAAAAGAACAAGTACCACATCTCTAGGTCTCTAGGGTGAGAAGGCAGGGCTAGAAAACAGCAAGAAGATATGTGAAAAGGGATACCAGAGGGAGACAGTAATCAGGAAAATGGGAGATACAGCTAAGGTCCAGCTAGGTCTCCTCCCCATGGTGTGCCGAGATCAAGTGTACACTGAAGAAGACTGAAAATAGTTGCACCTCCCACACACTTGGATTTGTCAGTTACCAAATCATTAAGAATGATTATTAGGGATACTACATTTTGATAATAACTTTTCCTGCTATGAAGAAAAGAATGTCTTTCATTATAATCTTACTGCTAAGAATAACTACTTTATGTTACTGTTGTGAATTCTCATTTTCCCCTGGTCTCTACTCCTAACTCTGTCATCACTGTCTATATGCATAAGGAAAAGATAGAGAAAGGAAAACAAAATAACACAAATCCTTCAAGTTTATGAGAAGCTAGGACATCTTGAGGATACTCTCAATTTCCTGGAACAAGTTCATTACACAAGAGGGAATTGCTATTTTTGTAGGAACTATTTCAGAGTTAGCTATGAGAGTGGGAAGATAAGTATCCTAAAAGAATATTTAACTAAAAAGTTCTGAGTCATGTTTCTGGGGGCTCTGCATCCCTAGTCACATAGGGATGAGATTTAAGTTATTAAGACTTAAGTTGTTAAGACTGAGTTGGATCAGACTTAATGGAAACAAGCCTGCCTTTTATTGTTGTTGCTGTTGTGGTTTTATTGCTCTGCATAATTTTCTCTCTTCTCACTTTCCTGTGAAGGTCAGGAGGAAAAGGAAGAAATAATGTAACCAGAAGCAGTGTGTACAGGGAGAAATGGTGCCTTAGTACATTCAGGCTGTGACGATAAAATACCACAAGCTTGGTGGCCTACAAACAACAGAAATTTATTTCTCAGTTCTGGAGGCTGAGAAGTCCAAGCTCAAGGAGCTGGTAGATGCTGTGTTTGATGAGGACCCATTTTCTGATTCATAGATGGGGCTTTTTCACTTTGTCTTCACATGGGAGAAGGGACCAATGAGCTTCCTTGGGACTATTTTATAAGGGCACACATCCCAATTAAGAGGGCTCCACCCTTATGACCTAACTACCTCCCCCAAACCCTACATCCTAATAGCATCATATAAATTTTGCAGGAATACACACAGTCTATAGCACACGGGGTAGAGTAGGCAAGAGAGGTAGTTAGGAACATGTCAACAATATTTTATAAGAAACATTAAATAAATAAAACCATTTAAAGCTATGTTCAGTGCTGGGTAACACCAAAACTACAGCAAATAATGCTATTAGTAATTATGATACTATCACTAATAATAAAAGGATAAGTAAAGCAATGGGGAAAAAAAAGAGATGGCAAAATGTGTACTTTTTCTCCAAAGAATTGTCTCACTGAGGAGGAAGAAGAAAGGATGTGCACATTGAAAGGACATTGTCAAATCTGGTGCACTGGTGACATGAAATGCCAGATCCAAGTCATTAGGAAACAGTGTTGGGTAGGTCTTTCAATCTAAGAAGTCATACAAAGTTGGGAATTATTGGGAAGGAAGGAAGCAAGGTACCAGGTGAATCAAGCAGGAATCCCTTTTTTGGTTCAAACTAGGAAGCTTTTGAAACAAAAGTTGGTACTACAAATTAGGACAAGAAGAGTAAGCTAAAACTGTCTGTCCAAACTGGAATCTTATGAGAGGTGCAAAGTGTCATGGCCTTAGTACTAATGCTAATAATAATAATTACACTAAGCATAATATTGTTGTCATCATATCTTGTATTTCTTTAGTTCATGTATTAGAGCAATTGCTTTAATTTTATTTATATCATTTCATACACTATGAGTAAGGAATTTTATTATTATACTTATTCTCAGTCTCATTTTACAGGGGAAAAAATAATGGCTTTTGGGAGATAAAAAAACTTGACAATTTTCACACAGTTAGGATATGGTATAGTAAATGTCTTGATTACTTCAAAATTTTAGTTAACATTATGTTTTGTAACATAACTCTAGCTAGGGAAACAGCTGTAATTCATTCACAAATATATCACATTGAATAGAGAACAGTGGGAAAGCTCTCTGGAGTACAGTAAATTAAACAGGCATCAGACAGATGCAAAGCAACAATTATGTTCATTGTTTCCAAGATAAAGTTACTGTAACAGGTAGACAGGTACTATGGGGATGTGACAAGGTCAGAGTGGGACCCTACTGCTTTGAGACTCCAGTATGTGATTATGCCACTCTCTCTTGCTCTTTCTGGCCTCATATACCAAATTAACATGAAAAGATCAAAAGAGAGATAGAAGGAAACTTTGTTCCACGTAGTCATTCAGGAACCCAGGATTCTTTCATGTTGTGTTTCTTTCCTCCTTAAAGTTCATTAATTACTTTTCATCCAACTTGTTCACTAGAATTATAATAAGAATTGGATGAGGGAGGTTTTTGTGATCTAGGCCTGCAAGTGTCACACTTCAATTTATATTCCATTTCCCACATGTAATTTCAGGTGTGGCTAAACGAGGAGATTAGCTGTGTGTCTATCTCTACCACTGCTTTCCACAGTCAGTTATCATTTCTCATCTGGACCACTTCAAAAGTCTCCTCACCCTCGTCCCCTCCTCTACTCTCACACCTGTCCAATATCTTCTGCACTGCTTTCCACAGTCAGTTATCATTTCTCATCTGGACCACTTCAAAAGTCTCCTCACCCTTGTCCCCTCTACTCTCACTCCTGTCCAATATCTTCTCTGCAGAGTACTTAGGTTTGGGATCCTTCATGTTGGCCTATGATTTCCTTTATGTTCTTTCC
>NW_007734810.1:15012-18241 GCF_000696425.1 Galeopterus variegatus
CACTGCTTTCCACAGTCAGTTATCATTTCTCATCTGGACCACTTCAAAAGTCTCCTCACCCTTGTCCCCTCTACTCTCACTCCTGTCCAATATCTTCTCTGCAGAGTACTTAGGTTTGGGATCCTTCATGTTGGCCTATGATTTCCTTTATGTTCTTTCCCTTTTAATCTCATTTCTTACAGCACATCCCTTGCTCCCCAGACTCTTAGGACTCTGTTCCCTTCTGAGACAAGATCTTTTCCACCACAAGAACTTCTTTTTATTTGTTAGTCTCTACTAATCTACAAATCACAATAACTGATATTGAGAGAAATGAGATTAAAAGTAATCATAACATCTGATATTTATAGAGCATATACTACATGGCAGTGCTAACCATTTGTAAATATTAAATTATTAAATTCTCACAGTAACCCTCTGGGCAAGTAATGTAAATACTCCCATGTGATGGACAAGGAGCCTGAATATCAGTAAAATGAAATAACTAGCCAAGTCGATAGGCTAATATGTGGTAGGGCCATAATTTTTGAACCCAGACAGTCTGGCCTCTGATTCCAAATTTCAAGAATTATGCTATCTGCCCAAGGACATTTTTATGGGGATGTCTTTTTAATGCCCTAGTTCAGGGCAAATTTCCATGGTATGTACCCTCAAGGTGCTGTGCACTTTCACATTGTAGCACTAAGCCAAGTCAAATTTTTACAGTTATGTTTGACTATTTGCTCACTGTCTATCTGTCCTCATGGATAATAATTTCCATGAAAGTTAAAACCATAAACACTTTGGCTCACTGCAATTTTACTAACACATTAGACAATGGCTGACACATAGCATGTACACAAAACATCTCTCTGTAGAAAAATAATAGTTCAATTTCTCCAAGTTCATGGTTTTACTACTGATTCCCAAATTTCAGAGGTTTTGTTTTTGTTTGTTTTGTTTTTTAATAACATATCAGCCAACAAATAGGTAAACATCCAAGGATCACTTAAAAGTCATACCTCGTTAACTTACTGTGAATATGTCTATATTAGTCAGGGTTCTTCAGAAAGACAGAATATAGATATGTTATAATTATATGAGAGGGATTTATTAGGAGAATTAGATCATACGACTGTGAATAGTCCCACTATAGACCGTTTCTAAACTGGATGCCGGCAGCGTGGCTCAGTCCAAGTCCAAGTCTTCAAAACCAGGGAAGCTGATGGTGTCCTTGGTGTAAATCCTGGAACCCCAAAGCTGAAGAGTCTCAAGCTCTGATGTCCACAGACAGGAGAGAAAAGTGTGTCCCAGCTCCTGCAGATAAGAGAGAGCTTCACCTCTTTCCTCTGTCTTTTGTTCTCTTTGGACCCCCAGCAGATTGGATGGTTCCCACCCACATTGAGGGTGGGTCTTTCCCACCCAGTCCACTCAGATTCTCATACTAGTCTCTGCTGGAAACACCCTTATGGACACACCTGAAAAGATAGCTTTCCCAGGTTTTTAAGCATTCCTTCATCTAACCAAGTTGACGCCTAGGATTAACCTTCACAATGTCTAAGCACTTTGTTGTTAAGAACACAAGAACTAGTTTTATTGATAGTTTTTGTCATGTGACAGGCACTTTTTGACATTGATTTTCTTATTTAATTTTTATAAGAAATTGTCATATAGATATATTTTTCTTAACCCTTTTTACTGGGGGGTTAATAAGAAAATATGGTTACTTTGGGTAATTCAATTACTTAAATTTACATAGACACTAAGGTAAGATGTGGAGTTCAACCCACACAGCTTAAATCAATTAGTTCTTTGCCTCATATCAGCCCTTACTATGCAAAAGGCCTGGGAGAGAAGACCAGGGCTTTGGGAACTGTAAGATACAAACAGATTTGTAAGTGAAGGGCTGGGGAAGGTAGAATCTACATCATATAGAACCTAAGCAGAACCTCTCCAAGCAGACCCTGTTTCCTACCACTTCCCCCAACACCTGCTTGTGGACCATACCACTGGGGAGAAGGCAGATATTGGTATTTGACAGAACTGGACTAAGAACAGATTCTCTCTCTTTTGCGGTTTGGAGGGCTCTTTTAAGCCCTCTGTCAATCGTGTTCACAAACATTCAAGCCTAGTCAAATACAAGTCTAAACAGGAGAGTTCTTTCCAGGCCTAGAAGAAGGCAGAGGAAAGACATAAAGGTATTTCTCATCCTTTGAACAACACGTGTTTTTTTCAGAACTCTATTCTACTAAAGTGTGAGTAGAGGGACTTCTTTGCAGAGACTAAGNTTTTTTTCAGAACTCTATTCTACTAAAGTGTGAGTAGAGGGACTTCTTTGCAGAGACTAAGAGCTCAGAGACACTATCCACTCTGAATATACTGATCACACAGTGTATTCAGTGTATATATATAAATTGTAAGTAGAATACATTCTACTTACAATGTAGACTACCACCCAGGAAGACTGATCCCTTCTGACGCATGGTTCTTCTTATACTATGAATGTCCTGATTTTAATACATACATATTGAGAAATTTACGCACACCAGCATGACCATCCCAGGTGCACCAACGTCTCTGGCACATTGAGTTATTCCTCGATCCCGGCAGTTCATACTGTGGGGTGGATTAGAGGACATCCACAAGGGTGATATACGTATGTTGAATTAGGTTAGCAGCCCACTTAAGAGAAGAATAGCTTATGATCACAAAGTTTGGTCTATTTATAAGAATAATACTACTTCAGCAGCAGTGTTACACTATTTACATTTCTTGCTGTCTGCCAAACCATGGAGACTATCTATGATGAACTAGATTGCCCAAGTCATGTAGACACATGCACATTAAATCTATAGCACAGACTTCCGCATTTCGTGTGGATTTACCTTACACTCTTAAAACAAAACAAAACAAAAAGCTAAGATCTCTACCTTGGATTTTTTTCACTTGATTTTGTGTATAATACTTCTTAATATTTAGCTCATTCTTTTATAAGAATATTTATGTTCTCGATCTTTTTTCTTCTTTTCAAGGCAGATCATTACAAATTCTGCCTGCTGCCATATATGTATAGTCAATGTACCTTCCCCATCAGAACAGATCTTTTAACATCATTCTGCAAGTATATTACAGTAGTTCGGTGAAAATTCACAAAGGTTCTTATTTTTCAGATTTTTAAGTGACACATTTGACAGAGAAAACAAATTTGATTTCTTTCATATAGGTTTAAAAATAAGGTAATTAAAAAAAA
>NW_007734810.1:19223-20672 GCF_000696425.1 Galeopterus variegatus
AAGTTTACAGAAAACGTTTAATATCATGTCCTCTCTCTCCCAGAATGGCAGAAATCCCAGAGGGTTTGACTGGATGATGTTTGGAGCATGTGAAAAATGGAACGGTAGGGAGTGTTATTGTTTCTGCCAAAATTCTACCTTTTTTTTTTTTTCTGGTGTTCAAAATCAAGCACTGAAACTGCAAGAATAGACGTATAGCTTTTATTTCATCAGAAGTAATAATTTTCTCTGAACTTTTATTTCATTAGAAGTAATAATTTCCTCTGAACTCTGCAATGAGATTTTTGCCAAAATAAAGATGACTCAAGAAAAGTTTTCTTGAAAAGAAAGGAACAGAAAAGATAGTCTAAGTAATTATAGGACATTAGTTTGGGTTGGTGGGCAAAGGACTAGGCGATCAGTGAGAGTATTGCTTTGAAACTCTGTGCTCTCTCATCAGATCACACAGGGCTCTTCTACTCTAATATACGAGTTATGTTACTACACAACCACTGGTTTTCCCAAATGTTTCCTTAATCCTTCTTTCTAGTCAAGGTAGGATATTAAAAGTTTCCCAAACATTTCTACTCATTTTATTCTTCTATTTTCTTGTATACAATGTTTCTTCTGCCTGAAATACTACATCTCTTAAAAACTCCACCTTCCTCCCATCCCTGTCATTTTCTATTTAGTATCTGTGTCCTCCCTTTTTGGACTTTTCTGAACATCTTATGCTTACATGTCCTAATGACTCTTCTAATTACAATTATAATTGTAAGCTCACGTATTCATGTTTTATTTCCTATACTTTTAAAAATCTAAATCCCCGATTTATATGTTTAATGCTTATTTATATATGATCCTTAAGTTATTACAGGCCTGGAAATATTTTATCCGTCTTTCTATTCCCACCCAATCCCTATCCTCACCGTACCCCAAACTTAGAGTACACATGGTAGACACTTTGTAAATATTTTTTGTTTTTATTCATGGATTAAAATGGCAGTTCCTTTGTATTGTTTATTTTCTGTACTGTTTTCTTTTGTTGCCTCTTGTTTCATCCCTGTACTCAATCTTTTTTTAAAATAAATGTCACATTTACGCAGTGCAAATGAACTGGGGACTTGAAGGAGCAAGAATACCAACCATTAACGGGAAAGTTTCGGAAGCAGTGAAGTCGTGGGGTAGATTACCTTTATCAAACAGGGCTGGATTTACATCTTGCTATTTCTAACTCATCTCTGTCAGGTTTGAATTTTCATTACATGACCCTAGAAATTTGGTAAGAATAAATTACTATTCACTTCTTTCCCTTCATTCATGTATCCATTCAATGTAGTTATGCATACATCACGATTAAGCTTTGCTTTGAAACCAACAATTGTCCCATGTAAAAGTCAAATGGATAGACATTCCCCAACAACACTTTTTATGAAAAGATATTCCCCAACAAACACTTTTTATGAAAAA
>NW_007734810.1:21576-24419 GCF_000696425.1 Galeopterus variegatus
CCACTTGCACATACGGCATTTGTATCTTTTTCAGGCTCTTGTCCAAGTGATAATCTTAAAGTTATATTGTGAGGTTTAAAGAAATGGCTCTAAAATTTCTGTTCTGGACATTTAAAAAATATTCTGAGTCCCACAGTGATATTATTGCTTTAGTATTAAAATGTTACTTTTAATATCTATATTGTGAGGTTTAAAGAAATGGCTCTAAAATTTCTGTTCTGGACATTTTAAAAATATTCTGAGTCCCACAGTGATATTATTGCTTTAGTATTAAAATGTTACTTTTAATATCTATTTTCATACAGGCAATATTAAAACTATCACAGAAAAATCAAAACTCTGTTTCAAGTGTTTGAAAGTGAAACAGTTAGAATTTTGTTGTTGTTGAATACAACAGCAAAAATGATGCAGCACTGCTGTTAAACATTTATATCTCAAGTAGTCATTAGGGCAATAATAGAATTTTCTAGATGTTATATTGTGTTCACATTTTTGAATTATGCAAGTATAGACACTGCTTTTAAACAGTTACTTCCAAATATATTATTAGCAAAACTTCTCAATGACATAGCCTTTATGGACATCATGGTAAATGTTTGCATTTAAACAGTTTTCGGCCTATCTGCAGCATTACAATCCTTTACACAAGCTTAAGTCCCTAAAGAGTATTGTTTCTGCTACTTTCTTGCTTCATAAGCCTATTGTCTGCAAGCTCATCTTATCTCTGATTCAGGATCGAAATGCATAAACTTGAATTACTAGATACATCCAATCTCACTCTGGCAGGTAAAGACTTAGCCCTCTTTATGAAAGTCCACCTAAAAGTCTCCCTTCAGGATTCATTTGCTTGAAATTTTCCAGCATGAAAGTAGACTACCAATGACTGGGCATTTTATCTTGCAACAAATACAAGACTTTTCTAAGACTATCGAGAGAAGAGGGAAGAGCCCATAATTCTAGTGCCATATAAACATTTGATAAGTAAGTTCCATTTAAAAGATTAGAGAACCATTTCAACACTCTGCCGAATTGAAGAGGCTTATAGAAACAGTAATTATACTAACACAGGAGTGAAGAATCCACTTACTACCTAGGATGAATGAGGATTTTTATGTAAGCATGGTGAGGCAATGGATAACAAGTTAAAAAAATATTTCACGTAGTTTTGGCTTTTAAATCTCACTTAGGTTTGACTTACCTTAAGGTTGAGTTGATGCATATATTGAGTTTGTGCCTTTCATAAGGAGTAGTAATAATAATGTCATATTAATAACAACAATAAAACATTTCTTGTTCCATCATTGTTACCATTACCAAAGTCACCATTATCACCACTATAACCAAATTTAGTAAATTTTCCGTAAGCAAATGAAGCTATTTACTCAACAATAATAAGAGTTTTAATATTCAAGTATTCTTATGATCTTATACTAAGTCCACACTAAGTGAACATCAGATTCTAAAACTTTAAGTGCATGCAGTAGCTGGTTTTGATTGGAATTATCTAAGAGCTTGGAATAGAAATAGATGGAAGAACCATGAAGACATTAATATTTTGCCTGGATTTTATGCAGGAATTAAAATTAGACTAAAATTTAGATCTGGTGCCTGCGTCTTCTCCTTTGTCCTTACCTTTATCTTACTTTGTAGGCTTCCAATGCAACTGACTTGAATGATTTTATGCAGGAATTAAAATTAGACTAAAATTTAGATCTGGTGCCTGAGTCTTCTCCTTTGTCCTTACCTTTATCTTACTTTGTAGGCTTCCAATGCAACTGACTTGAATATTTTTAGATTAGGCAAACATTTGCAAAGCCATTGAAATTTTACATATACACATACATACATATATACATATACACATATATCAAAATGATAGAAATACTGAAATAAAAAATCTTGAAAGTTCTTTTCCATTTGAACAAATCTTGCTAAAATGAAACTGTACAAAGATGCAAACTGCAAAATTTGACACAGTGAAATGTATGTTGTGACCATTTTTAAATGGCTATCTTATTATATTGTCCATATTATCAATTAAAAATAAGCATTTAGTTTCATAGTCTACAGTCTTTTATCAACTGCTTTTTGCCAGCACCTAGAGCACCACCTAATGTATAATAGTCACCTAATGCACAGCTGTTTAATTAATGAATGGATGCATTCACTTTCTTTTTAATTTAACAGATACTTGAGTAGTACTTTCAGGAATAGTTTTAAATACTTTACTGCTATGTTCCTGTTTAATATTATAACAACCTTATGGTTTAAATACTGATATAATTAATATTATATTCATGTTTGTTTCTATACTTAGAGTTAGAAAAATTGGATTTGTGCTCATAATTTTGAAGGAGGATATTGTCTTAAGGAAAATGAGATTTGAGTACCCTTTTGAGATGCTAGAGATGATGGACTCTATTTGGGGGGCACACACCTAATTCTTTTATTCTTTTCTGTAAACTTACAGAATAGAAGGGAGTATAGGTCCAAATTAGAAAAATTAACCATTCCCTTCTAAATCATTTCTCTTTACATTTTTCCTTATAAGAAAAGGTAATGTTTAGAAAAACAATGTCAGTGTCTTATTCCAGATCTGAAATACTGTGATTTGATTATCCTTTCTATATGCCTAAAACTCTAGCTTCTTTTAATTTCCTAAGTAGACAAACTGTTTCCTAATATTTGATGGTCTCTTCCTTTCACCTTTATTTCTTCCTTACTTTTTTTTATTTTAACTTCTCAATGTATATTGCAGTTGATGTTCATATCCCTTTACCTGCTCCTCCTTCCCCTCTCCCTCTATCCACCCCTCCCCCACTATGTCATATCTGTTCACTTGT